>NC_060954.1:22355674-22438557 GCF_022045245.1 Lucilia cuprina
AGTTACTAGTACAAGATCCTTTGATATTTGTTCGGAAATTATTTTCAATTTCTTTTAAACTCGTACGCATTTCATTTAAATTAATAGATTTATGTAGGAATGAATTATTATATGGATCTGATGAAACAAATTTCTGGTCTTCTATACTATTGTTTAAATTATTATCTTCCATATCCGATGTATAGTCTGATGCGTTTGATTTGGTTTCAAAGTATTCTTCTGTGCTTTGTTCAAAATTTTGTTTTTCGATAGTATCTATGTTATCTTCAAATACCAGATCCATTTCAGATTCATGATTCATTTTGTCTCTATATTCATCTTCGTTTTCAGACAATTTAGAGTCTAATTCAAAGTTTAGCCTGTCTTCATATGTGTTAAATTCAACCTATGTTAATACAAAAATATAATAAATTCCGACATTCAACTTCGTAAGTTCCTAAGAATTTAATGTTGTGTGTATAAGATATCTTAGCATTTAACCCACTGGTTCTCATTGTATTCGCTTGGGTACAAAATTATGGGGTTTACTGAGTGTTTTTGTTAATTTTTTGGCAATAGATCATATTATTAACCCCTTATTTTAGGGCATCGATACTACTAACTTTAAATAGGCATTTAAAAAAGTTATAATCAAGTGAATAATATAAAATAATTACAGTTTTCAAATTAGTATAGAGTCTACTAACTAGCATGAAAGAAAAAAAATCATTTTTTTTCTCAAAAAAGACATGGTTCAGTTAGGAAATTTTTAATAAAGATGATTTTTAGTCTTTTGTTTTTAATATGTATAAAGACAATTTTTTTTCAAATTAAGCAATATTTTTATTTTTTTAATTTCACACAAATGCAAGCGACCGGGAAATCTTGCATTAAATGGCCGTTTTTTCCTTTTTTAGTTCTTTATTTGTTTTTCCAAATTTGTCATTATTTTTGCCCAAAAGAGAACTTAGGGCGGGTTTTTTACTCCTCAGTTAAACTAGGCTTAACTTGCTGTTAGATTAAACTCGGAACAAATTTAGGCGTACTTTAACCGATGATTGTGTTTTTCAGTTTTAGATTTAAGCTCAGTTAACGTTGTTAGTATTGCCAAGTTTTCACTCAAAAACATAAACAGTGAACAACTGTTTTTTGCAAACAATACTTTTGTAAAATGGAAAATTTTGGAAAAATGTTAAATAAACATTAAAAACAATATTTAATAAAACAAAACAAATCAGAAAATTGCAATTTACTTAAAATATTAAGTTTTTGTTTTTCCCAAATCATTGTTTTATTGTTTTTGTTAATTGTGTTTTCTCACTTATAACTTGAGTTTAATAGGCCAATTACACGCAGTTAAACTAAGATAATAAGTAACTTTACTGATAACTGAAAATACGAAACATGTATTAAACCAGGTTTAACCAAAGAATGAAGATTATTTTATCAGAAAAACTCGCCATTAGGCTTTTAGGCAAGTGGAATGATATGTACGAAAGATATTGTTTATTTGCTTGTGATTAAAATTTTTGTTTTGTAGAAAAAATCTACCCCCGATATTTTAGAAAAGGGGACCAATGTATGGCAAAATGTTTAAATTTAAATTTTCAAACCTGAAAATTATAGAATATAAATAGATAATAAATAAAGAAATGGCACTATTTTAAACAACATACAAAGGTCGTCTAATGAAGTTATTAGGTGTATTTTTTAAAAACTTAAAATGAAATACTCCTTCACTACGACTGTAAAATTTTCTATTGATCTATCTATTGTTTCGAAATGCCGCAATATTTTTTAAAATGTCCTACAGTGCATAATATTTTATAGTTCACGGCGAAATCATGTCAAAAAGGTAATTAAGGTTAATATATTAGGAAGTCAAACAAATTTTTAATTTTGTAAAAAAATTTATTTTTTTTTGAAAGATCAATGAAATATGTTAATGTTAAACAAATGTTAAACTTTGAAACAATCGTATTTTTCAATTATTTTTTGCTAGGTAAGTACACTTCAGCTAAATTATATGAGAGTAATTACCATATTTCTTTCCAAAATTATTTAGAAAACAACACTTCATTTTTGCAGAGGTAATCTGAGGAAGTGTGTGTTTTTCAACACCCAACGGTTTCTACAAAATCCCACTGAAACCTGGGACTTTTAACTTCGTGTACATTAATTACACTAGTGGGACGGCCAGGCAAATTGTGTTTTGTATACACCGCCATTAAATTGTGCAAGTATAAAAAGATCTTATTTAAAAATAATCGCGCCTATTCTACATTTCAATTAGAAATTTTGGCAACTTTGGTGTTCTATATTTCGATTCGAAGCTCCATCACTAAAATAACAACTTACAAAGATGTAGTTAGAATCGTAATGCAGAATAAACACAATCGTAAAGCATTAAAATAAAATGGAATTGCTTCATCTACTTCCTACGATTCCGTTTTTTGTTGGAAAAATAGTTTACGATTGTTACGTTACCGAATGCGGAAACGTAATCGAAATGCAGAATAGGAGTGAATGTCTAAACTAAAAAATTTTGAGAACAGAAATTAATTTGTTAATTTACGTTCAAATTATATACTTACGTCAAAAGATAGAGTAATTAATCACTCACAACAATATGTTTTTGTACATTAGTTAAATGGTAAAAAATTAAACAAGAATCTTGCTTAACTTACCTCTGATCGCTTTGCTTTTAATCGTGATTTAGAAGCGTTAGACATAGAAGATGTGCGGCTTAAACCACCAGAAATGGGTTCGGCACTAGAATATCCCGAACTGATATCATCTGAAGAGCGAATGTTATAACTAGAATATAAATTAAAATTATTTTAAACAATGTCTACTATGTTTTCATTAATTTTCGATATACTTGAAATCTCCTGCTCCTTTTGCAGAAACATCCACTTCTGTAAAGTACATACCAGTTGAATGGCGTGTACCAGAAGCTGATCGTCCTACTGGAGTATTTAAACGTTGTCGTAACATTCTTTGTTGAGGTCGCATTGTAACAACATCATCAACCTAAAATCAAAAAAAATATTTTCATATAATCTATTAATAATGTAACATTAAAAAAAATATTGTATACCTCATCTTCAGTACGATGTATATCTGGTTCCGAAAGATCACTTAGACTGTAACTACGCCTAATAGTTTGCACCAAATTGCCTCCACCCTATGTTAAATACATATAAATGTATAAACACATATATTTATATAAATATGTTTTTATTTCTGTTTTTGTTCTGTTAAGCGATAAGTTATTCGAAATACTTTGTGACAAATGTAATTGTATTATTAATCAGTTAATAATGTTAATCAATTTAAAACGTATTATAAAATAAACTTAACATTTAAAATGTATTAAAATGTGTACAATTTATGTATATAAATAATTGAGTAATATTCGAAAAGTAGATAAGAGATCTTAATCTTTTTGTTAAAAATTATAGTTTATACAACATCCACATTTATATCTGGCGTAGCTTCACGTAATTTGCGTCGTGGGCGCAATCCAGATGTAGGAACTTTCAATGGGTGATTTGACAATTTAGAGCGTTTAGTAATTTCGCTTTTGGGTTCTTTATTTTTAGTTTTTCTTACAGGGGGATCGCGTATCCGTGCAGCTCCTGCGTCTTCAGTTGCAATACTTTCTTCTTCATCTATTGCAATATCAAAAATCTGTTCATCGTCTTCGGAGAACTCTACATGCATTGAAGGCATTGAATTTAATGAACTGGATTTTGGCACCCACTGGGCATTATCAATTTCATCGAATTCTTTTCCATTTCGTATACTTCGTCGAGCATAAATGTCATCATCTGATTGGGACGATGGCAATATGCTTTGTTGGTGATTTGTAGCATTTAAACCGTAATGAAAAGTCTAGTAAAAGCGTGCACGTGCAGAGTGTAACGTAATGAGTTAACGGTTAATGTTGTTTGAAAATGAAAAGAAAGCAACAAAAATTAACTTAATAAAATAATAAAAAAAATGATAATTAAACTAAAAATATCATATAAAGAAACAAAAATTACAGCTAAAGGATTTATGATATGTAGTATCTATTGGCAAACACTCAGGTGTCGTTTTATGCGGATTTTTTTTAGAATTTTAAAAGATTTTTTTTTTTGATTTTTACAGTTTTTAAATTGGTGATATCTTCAACACAATTAAAAAGTTAGGTCAAAACAAGGAGACATTGAACTTTGCGTTTGCATTATTTTACATAGCGTTTTTTTATTACATAATAAACAAATTCAAATTTATTGCTTATTTGTTAAATCTTAACCGTAACCATAATGATAGTCAAATTAAGTATTAAAAAAGAAACTGAAAACCAAAAATCTGTGGAAACAAAATACATAAAATTAAAATTTATTTTTAATTTTATTATGTTTTTGAGTACAAGATTAATATTTGCAGTGCTGTCATAAAAAACAACAGAAAATATCACTGTTTATTGTCAAAACAATGCATGTTTTAATAAAAAGAATAAGATTGTAAATGTAATAAGAAAATTAATGAAAACTTAAATTTAAAACAATAAACGTCTCCATAAATTATATTAAGAAATCAAACATTTTTAGTATTATTGTACACAGAAAAAAGTATCAGCATAAATGTTATGAACTGTTTTCATTTATAAAAGTTAATAATATTTAAGATGGTAATTGGCGGGGTTTTATGAAGAATAGATATTTAACTGTTTGCTGATGTTTTCTCGTTAATGACATTGTTTTTCATCATTTCAATTTAAATTGTTTTATTATTCAATATTCGCTAATAAAGGATTATTATTTACTAAATATGGATTATAGATGTACAAATTACTTATGTACAAATTAATAAATTCTATGAACTTTTAATATTTTGAATAAAAATGGTTTGGGAAAAAAGTCGTGTTCGATTCATTCAAATAATTACAAAATTCATTCCAGTTATGTATTAATTTTTTCTGTGTATGTATGTATGTATGTATTTATGTATGAATGTATTATTATTATTATTATTATTATTATTATTATTATTATTTCTTTTTTGCATCTGCTGTTTACACTCGCATTTCAAGTTTAAAAATAAAATTAGAAACAAAATTAACTGAGTTATCAAAAACAATATTCGAGGATTAATTTTAATTTAATCCTTTTCCTAAAGCTTGGGCTTCCACAACTGTTCACAAAAACACAAAATTATAATATTTTTAATATAAAAAATTTCCAGCAAGATAAAAATTTCATTCTTCATATTTTATACAATATATTACGTCGTGAAAATTGACTAAGCCATGAATTATGATATTAAATTTTTTTCGTAGAAAAGAAGTAAAAATGTAATCATGTTTTTGTGAACACTATTGTAACCCTACTAAATTTTCTATTTTCCGCATGGATATATCAGCATTTATTGCAGCTAACTTTAGCTGTAAATAAAGGTTTAAGTTATTTTTTTGCATATTTTTAATAAAATTTGTTTAAAAGCATGTCTTCATTTATCGTCACTTAATGCTTTTTAAGGTTATGTGGTATTGACAGAGATGGTAGTAGTTCATTAAATATTTAGTGCACTAAGGTTTCCAATAAATCCCACTATAGTGACGAAATTTTGATTTTCCTTAGCTTCTTTCTAAATCCATTGGGAAACTTAAAATAGGACGAGCTTCGAAATTATAAATGATTGAAGATACTAAATACAGGATTTTTATATATATCGTTATAAAGCCCTCAGCTTCTTTATTTTTTCTAAATCCGTTGAGGAACTTAAAATGGGCCGAACTTCAAAAAAGGTTTAAGTTACAAAAACCGTACTTTATTTTGTCGCATATTACTTTAAATAAGCATAGAAAAATCTGTACAATCAAATTAGAAAATAATTACAATTTTCTGAACGCGTGGTTTATATATTATATATTTAATAAAGATGTTTTTTAGTCTTTATTCATGTGTTTAGAAATATTATACGACATCCATTTAAAATATGTAATTTCATTTAAATGTTGTTGTAAATTTAATACAATTGAATAAATATTACTAATTTTGACAAATATTAAACAAGAATCTAATAAAATGAATGTTATTTTCTTTTCAATCCTAAGAGAATACCAAATTTCACATGAGTGAGTTGGGTGCAATTTTTCATGCCTACACTTATGACAAAATTTATTAGAATTTTGGCATGCATTTAAATCGCATTAACTAGAATAGGTATTACATAACTCATGAAAATTTCCCTTCTTCTTGAACAACTTAAAAATTATTTTGCTAGGATGTATTAATTTAGATATACATATGTAAGTGTAAATTAGTAAGATCATTATTAACACACATGCATATACATATATACAATTTATTACATTTACATTGACAAACAAGATCTACTTCAAAGTAATGCTAAATATATTGATTTTCCCCAAAATTAGAAATATTCTAAACAAATTATTTTTAATAAAAATTGTACATCTTTTTCCTAACCTTTTTTGCTAAGTAATTTCAGAATGGAGTAAAAGCTACCTGGAATTCTAACTCTTCACTTAAAAACTATGGAATAAAAAGTTCCATATCTAAATAATATTATTAATGGAGGTATTTTCAGTAACTTAGGTAAAACATCGTCCCAAAAACCTTTGCTGGGTCCTATTTCTTAAAAAATTTTAATAACATTGTTTTAATATAAATTTTTTATTTATTTTTATAAACAATAAAATTTAAAGTTTTTTAAAAGTTGATGATATAATTTTTATGCAAACGTTTTCCGCAATGCTTTCAGAGTTGAATATAAATATGTATTTGTAGACGCAAAAGCCTAAGACCATGACTTGTTAAATAGAAAATAATAAATTATGACACTAAATGATAGTGAATAAAGTAATAAAATAAATATGTATATACTATGTACATAGGTTATGTTTTGTTGTTTTTAATATTGGAAATAGAGTTTTAGTTATTTTGAAAAAAATATAAATTACCTTTATTGCAGTCTGCATTATGACGTTGGTGGCATAGTTTACACCCTTGGAACCTAATTGTAATACAGCAGAATATCCACGTTCTTTGGCTTGGTTTAGATACTCGTCAATTTCCTAAAGTATGTTACTTTGTATAAGTATAATTACATATTTGTACACATTTATGAGCTCATACCTGTTCACGTCGGGTCAACATTGGATGTACAAATTTACGATACAGTGTTGAACTACCTTTGGTTGCAGGAGAAAGCAACCATAATACTATAATCACTTTGACCTCATAATAAAATGGAAACCAGGAAAGGAAGATGTCGGTAAAAGTTTCAGTGCATGTAAAAAATGCGTAAACAATCCAATACATCATCCATTTAACCTTAAAATTTTAAATATTTATTCATCATTTATTCAGATTTTAAATGCGGCATACTTACATATTCTTTTACATTCTTTGTGCGAACAGCTTTGTAAGATGCATAAGCTGGATAAAGAGTTCCAAATGTTAATCTGAAAGCAGGAAAAATAATATTTTCAACACAAGGGCGTGGTGAAATAAATATTGCAATAATGAAACAAATGCACGCTGTGGTAAGAGATAAACGTGGTAATGGCACCGTCTGTAATATTTCCAAGAATCGTCCTATTGCAGTCAAATTACGAAATACATGCTCCGCATCTATTCCTTGAGATGGTTCTTCCCCAAAATATGATGTATCGTTATAATCTCGATCAGAATAATTTGAATGCGAAATAGATAATACATCATTACAATAGTCGTATTTAGTGTCCGTATACACAACGGGGCGTAAGAATTTTTCATAAATTGGAACATCATTTTGGTCAGTTAATGAATGTTGTCTTTTAGCTATAATGATATCATTATCAACATAATATTGATCTGTGAATCTTTGGTTTACACGACCCTTATTAGTTTCCCGCTTGAAAATTTTATGTCTGGGTCCTTTGGATCGCTCTGCAAAAAATTCTTCATTAACTTGATGCATAGCAAATATTTGCTTTATGATTAGCTGATCCTTCTGTTTATAACATTTATTAACACAATAGACAGTTTTCGGTTGCCGGAAAATAAAAACTGATTATACTAGAAACGAACAAATATTTCTCAATATTTCAGAGGTACACTTCAAGTCTTAAAATAGCAATAGCTAGATTGTACAATGTAGAGCAGAAAATATTCTAAAAAATAAATTAGCCCATCTCATCTATTACACATTTTTAAATTTATCCGTCGTTGCCCGAATGTTGTTCTTTCTTAATACGTATTGCAGTGTAAATAATGAATGACTATATCAACATAAGTGCTCAGTACTGATTTTTAATATTATTCTTTAAAAATATAAACTTTACAGCAAACACAAAAAAAGAGAAGAAAGAGAAAATTTTTAATGTTTTTGTTTCCTAATGAATCAGCTATCTATAAAATATGCGCACAAATTTTAGGCAAATTATACATGCATGTATGGATTGACATACATGTACGTACATATATGGATACATACATAAAATGACCCATCAAACATATCACTTAAGGGCACTTCACACGATTACACTTTACGTACGACAAGTCTAATGAAAAAGTAAATGAAATTCCATCCGTATGACAAAAAAGAGAATAAAAGTCGTTTGATTTATATTTTTCGTGTTTACACGATTGGTATTAAACAATAAAAAAGTAAGATGGAAACAGCTGTTTTACTTTTTTTATATGTGTTTACAAAAAATCCAATGCGACCTGCTTGTTATACCCTCCATCACCATCAGTGGTGATAGAGGGTATATATAACATTGTCATTCCAGGTGTAACACCAAGAAATATTCATCTGAGACCCAACAAAGTATATAAATTCTGAGTCGATTTAGCTAAGTCCGTCTGTCAAAATCGGTTCACATCGGGAAAAGTTATGAATCAAAATTTGGAACAACCTCGAAAAAATAGCGCATTTTTTACACATTCTGATGTAATTTTCTCGAAAACTATGCAAGATAATTGTATAAAAATCACCATACGTTCGTTTTTGCACAAGTGCTTAATCTATGCGGAAAATCGTATAATTGGTTATAGCTCCCATACAAGTTCCCCTACCAAAAACACATAAACGCGTATAACTCATTATTAAATTAAGATATCCATATAAAATTTGGTACAAGTATTGCTCATTTACACAAAAATATTACTAAGGATTTTTTTCCATCGGTCCATAACTGGTTATAGCTCCCATACAAGGTCTTCTCCCGAAAATAACTTAAACGCACATAACTCATTACTAAATTAAGATATCCATATAAGGTTTGGCACAAGTGTTGCTCATATACAGAGAAATAATATTTAGAAATGTTTTTCCGATCGTTCATAATTGATCATAGCTCCCATACAAGGTCCCTTTTAGAAAAACACACATACAAAGTTCCCTTCCGAAAATTAGAAAAAATGCACATAACTCTTAACCAAATATTGATATCTATACATTTAGCAAAAATATTGCTCTTATAAATAACATAAATTCACTATAAAATTGTTCCATATGTGATCATAACTCTCATACTAGGTCCAGAAAATCACTTAGACTCACATAATTTTTTTACCAAGATACAGAATTCTGAAATTTTGTCTTTATATACATTTTGTCTTTATATACAAATATTAGTTTTGTATAAAAAAATCTATTTCAAGATTTTTCACGATCGGGTGCGGTCGGTCCCATACAGGTAAATTACGATATAAATATAAAATTTGACTGAAATATAACTTTTATGTAAAGAAATTTAGCCTAAAGTATCTTTTACGATCGGTCTAGAATTGGCCATAGACTAGGTTCAGACCCAAAAACGCTTTAACCCTGAAAACTCATTTCTACAAATATTTGATTAATTAAAAAAGTATTAATAAAAACGTAGTTGGTGGAGGGTATTTAAGATTCGGCTCAGCCGA
This sequence comes from Lucilia cuprina, assembly GCF_022045245.1. Classification (NCBI taxonomy): domain Eukaryota; kingdom Metazoa; phylum Arthropoda; class Insecta; order Diptera; family Calliphoridae; genus Lucilia; species Lucilia cuprina. The sequence continues at coordinate 22,365,577 of NC_060954.1, forward strand.
ATATAGCATTCTAACTTATTTTTTGAATCATTTCAAAAAATGAAGAGAGCCATAATACGACTGTCAAATTTTCCATCTGTATTCTCTCTCAATGTGTGATGGTTTCATTACATATTGCGTTTAGACGATCCCATCCGTACTCTTCTACGCAATATTTTGACAGATCATATTACTTGTGGATCGTGTAAAGCCGGCTTTATTTGCAACTAAAGGGTCACCAACATAATGTTTTATTTTTATTAATAGTTTATTCAATTTCTTCAACACAAAAGTTAAAACCAAGGACATAAGAGTTATAAGTTTTATGATTTATTTCTTAATCAGTAACTGTTATAGTTTAACTTTTATACTATTTCTTATCTATAACTATTTGATTTGAATTCATATTTTTTTCCTTATTTTGTAAAAATTATAGACAACGTAAAAAATATTAAAATAACTATTATATTTCAAGAATAATTTATTTTTGTTTTTATATTACTTATTTAAATGAAATAAATATGTATGTATATTAGAGTGGGTCGGTATCTATGGACAAAAAAAGTTGTGTTAGTCACTCCCTAGAATTAAAAATATGTTAATAACATTTCTTAAAATTATTTTTTTGCCACGCCTAGAAATACCGCCCTTTTTGTTTTTTATATATTACGTAGTCATTTTAAGTCTGATTGTTACATATGATAAATCAATATTTATGACTTGGCTGTAGCTACATTTCACCCTTGGCCGATTTTTAAATTCCTCGGATCCTTCCCCAAAAATAAGAGTCTTTAATTATATGAAATATAGGCCTTTGAAATACTTTTATGCATTAATAGCTATTTTGTAGATATTTAAAAATGTTCATATATTCATTATCAACTGTTCTCACAACAAATAATCAATTTGCTAGGAAAAAGCGTCGAAAACACTTTTTTTGAAAATAAATTATAAAAATGTTATTTTTTCAGTTACAAACCCATTCAGATCCTACTTCCTATCGAAAAAGAGGGAATTATATTCTACAGCACTATAGTGGTTTAACTTTGTCCATCCGACTTGTAATCAAACTACAAGTCAAAATTTGTTTCCCAGTAATTTATCAAAAGAAGTATAGGTGGTAACCTTGTTTGTTTTTCTACTTGTTATTTACAGCGACAAAAAAAATAATTCTATACAAATAGGCTGATATTTCTCATTTCACCCAAGAACGAAGTTGTTTGAAAATGGATTAAATAGGTCCTTTATTCCCCTAGCCCTCATACAACCGTACTCCTCGAATAGGGCTTTGGAGCTCTTAAAAATGGCTTCAGGTCATTAATTTCCTCTTAAACACTACAATTAGGATGAAATTCTGCAAATCTATCTCTTATAGGAAAATACAACCACCAAATTTTAATAGGATCGATCCATAATCGATCCTAGCTCTCTTTCAGAAAATCAGTTTTTCATCAATAATAGTATATGGAAATTAAGACAAAATTCAATATAAATGATATATTAAAAAATAAATCATATTTTATCATATGATAGGCCATTCCCGATTCTTTGAAAATATAAACCTATTAAAAAGAATGGCTAATTTATAATAAAAAATTAATCACATTTTATAAAAATTAGTAAAAACAATAAAAAGTTAATTTTTTGTATTGTAAATTAATTAAAACAAGTAGGAAAGTATAGTCGGACATGGCCGACCATATAATACCCTACACCATGAGTATTTATTTAATTTATTTGTATTGATAAAAATTTAATTTATTGATAAAAAAAATTAAAATTTCTAAATGAGGCTTTATATAGGTCAAATATGGGCCGATCCTCGGTAAATTTGGGAAAGGGATCCTTACAAAAATCTACAGTGTCATTTATACTTATATAAAACTTATTTGTGTCAATAGCAGAATATTTGACGTAATTATGGCATAAAAAGTTCAAATCGGGAGGTACGGTTGTATGGGGGCTAGGTGAAATAATGGACCGATTTAAACCATTTTTGTCCCTGTGCCAAAAAACATGCTTGGTCCAAATTTCATCAAACTATCTTGAAAATTGCGGCCTGTACCTTGCGCACAAGGTTTACATGGACAGACAGCCAGCCAGACAGCCGGACAGGCGGACGGACGGACATGTCTTAATCGACTCAAAAAATGATTCTGAATCGATCGGTATACTTTAAGTATTGGACCAATATTTTTGTATGTTAGAAACATCAGCACAAACGTATAATACCTTCCCCACTATAGTGGTGTAGGGTATAAAAATGTTTTCGACCATATCCCTAGCAAATTAATTGTTTGTATTTAGAACTTTACAGGTATATTTAACATATCTTTAATCGTAGGGGTGAGTAACTCAACTTTATAAATAAAGTATAATAAAGTACTTGTATGTTACGTTACGTACTAAATTTTTTTATTGCATATCATTAACAAATATTTAATATTTCATGACTATGGGTGTTATTTCATCCTGACCCCAATATTTTTAAAATACATAACAGGCTTAAAATAGCAATCGATAAAATTCGACATAACTAGCTAAGGAGTGAAATCGAAAAATTCTTAACACATGTTTTTCATTACATTTTTCAACCAAAGTATTATTTGATTTTCTTTTTGATCAAGTTACCTTTGAAAAACATGTCAGTTATTATGTGTAATGTCAATTATATTAATTTTTTTTGTTAATCTGATTAAAATGAGTGACCAGAAAAAAGTGCGTACTGAAATTATTAAATATTTTCAACTAAACTTAACTTGGTCTTACAAAAAGTTGGCCAAGCATACAAAGGTCTGCCGTCAAACTGTTTCCAATGTTATTAAACAGTACCGGGAGAACTTGTCAGTTGATAGAAAACCTGGTTCAGGTAGAAGGAATGGTCCACATGATGTTTCTAAAGCCAAAAAAATAGAACGCATTTTCAAAAGAGCTCCCAACACATCCGGTAGGAAAGCAGCTCGGTTAGCTCTGTGCTCGGACTATTTGGCACGAAAAGTTAAAGCTAATGCAGGTTTAAAAACATACAAGGCTCAAAAAGTTCCTGACAGGAACGCTGCTAAAAATTTAGAGGCCAAAAACAGAGCACGAAAATTGAAGTCAAGTTTTATAAAAAAATATTCTTGCTGCATAATGGATGACGAAACGTATGTTCTGGCAGATTTTCGCAACTTCCAGGTCAAAAGTTTTATGTTGCTGATGCTCGAGGAAATGTTGAAGAAAAGTTTAGGACCCAAAAGCAGACAAAATTTCCCAGAAAGTTCTTGGTATGGCAAGCAATATGCAGTTGCGGCAAAAGAAGCCAATCATTTGTTACAACGGGCTCTATAAATACCGAAATTTACATCAAGGAATGTTTACAAAAAAGGCTGCTTCCATTCATAAGACTTCATAATGTGTCCACTTATTTTTGGCCTGACTTGGCATCCTGTCACTATGGTAAACAAGCCCTTGAGTGGTACAAGAACAATAATGTGGTATTTGTACCAAGAGAGGCAAATCCTCCAAACTGCCCGGAGCTAAGGCCAGTGGAGAGATATTGGGCTCTTGTTAAAAGAGAATTGAAGAGTACAAAAAAAGGTGTCCAAAAGTGTGGTAGATTTTAAACGGAGATGGACTACATGTTCGAGCAAAGTGACAGAAAGCACTATAAAAACGTTAATGGAAGGGTTTCCGAAAAGGGTTCAAAATTTCATCACTAGTGATTAAAACTATAAAAATATTTTTTTTTTGTAAATTGTAATAATAATTTGAATCAAATAAAAAAATAAAGCTGTAAGTTTAGTGGTTTCTTTTTTATAATCATATATGTATGTTAAGAATTTTTCGATCTCACTCCTTACTACGTTTTAGAGGAACTAACAATTATCTATTAATTCCTATGAGATTAGGTCCATTATTGGCCATTCTTTTTATGTCAATTAAAATAACATTTTAAAATAATATGTATAAATAAATTTGTTGATAGATAATTTTTATTGGCAAGGAAAATATATATTTCTCAAATATAATATATAAAACAAAGGAAAAAATATAAATTGAATAAAAACTGCTACGAACTACGTTTATTTTTGAACGTTGTCTATAACTGTGTAACTTTTAATATTACCTAAAAAGTGTGATTTTTTCGATTTCTAAAATTTTGATAACAGTTATTTTTGGTTCTTTTTTATTTCACAAAATATGGGATTTTTCTATTTACATATATATTTTTAGCTTTTATGGACTGAATAAGTAAAAAGTTTCTATCAAATATGGGTATTAGTGTTATAACAAGTGCAGGAATTTCTATGCAAATGCATGTTTGTAGTCAGTAACTAAAAACAACTTTTAACTATTATTCTTTTCGAATCAAATAATTTGCTACAAGATGACATTGATACGTTTGTTGTTAAAGCATAAGTTGCATATAGTTGGCATATTTGTAATATTTTTATACCCTACACTATAGTGGGGAGTATAAAAAATATTGGTCCAATACCATCCTTAAAGTATACCGATCGACTCAGAATCATTTTTTGAGTCGATTAAGACATGTCCGTCCGTCTGTCCGGCTGGCTGACTGTCCATGTAAACCTTGTGCGCAAGTTATAGGCCGCAATTTTCAAGATAATTTGATGAAATTTGAACCAAGCATGTTTCATGGCAGACGAAGCTTATTGAAAATGGTTGAAATTGGTCCATTATTTCACCTAGCCCCCATACAAGTGTACCTCCCGATTTGAACTTTTTATGCCATATATACGTCAAATATACTATTATCTTCAAAAAATGTCTTAAACGTCTAAAATTGACTTGTAACCATTTGTATAGCAATGAAACTCAACAAAAGTAACTGTTATTTAAAAATATATCCTGTTCCCAAATTTACCGAGGATCGGCCCATATTTGACCTATATAAAGCCTCATTTAGAAATTTTAGTTTTTTTTATCAATAAATTGCTTAAATATTTTGGAATTATGGTAATATTCAACATAAAAGTTTCTTTATAAAAAATAAAAATTTTAAAAATATACTCATGGTGTAGGGTATTATATGGTCGGCCATGCCCGACTATACTTTCCTACTTGTTATTGCATATTTTTTATTTTCTAACTAAAATTGTGGTTTGTTTTCTTTGCATTACATACTTTTTTCAATAAATTTTATAATTACATACATATTTAGATATTTTTTTAGTTTTTTGACTAATTTTCTTTTTTACACACATAATTAAAAAAGATGGTGGTATATTGTAAATAATTGACCCGGCATAAACATGTTTTAAAGGAACCTAAATCTCTTTGTAAAATTTTATGATGCCCGCCATATAAGGTCACCTTCAGAAAATGTATTTTAGGCTGGCTAAAGGAAACATCTGTAGTGATGAAATTCGGCACAAACATGTTTTATAGGAACCTAAACCTATTTGTAAAGTTTTATAAGGGTCGGCCTATAATTGACCCTACCCGCCATATAAGGTCCCCTTCAGAAAATGTCTTTTACGCTTATAACTGGCTAAATGAAACATATGCAGTGGTGAAATTCGGCACAAACATGTTTTGTAGGAACTTTAATTTCTTTGTAAAATTGTATAAGGATCGGCCCATAATTTACCCTAACTGCCATAAAAGGTCCCCTTCAGAAAATAACTTTAAAGCACATAGCTGTCTAAAAGAAATATCTATAGCGGTAAGATTCGATATGAACATATTTTATAAGAATCTAAATCTCCTTGTAAGATTTTATAAGGATCGGTACATAATTAACCCTAGCCCACATAAAAGAAAATTAATAAGGGCGGGTTTTATAGATAAAGATAATCTTCATTCTTTGTTTAATCCTAGTTTAATATATATTTCGTGTTTTTCAATTATCAGTAAAGTTACTTATTATCTTAGTTTAACTGATTTAATTGGCCAATTAAACTCAAGTTATAAGTGAGAAAACACGATTAACAAAAACAATAAAACAATGATTTCGGAAGAACAAAAACTTAATATTTTAAGTAAATTGCAATTTTTTTATTTGTTTTGTTTCATTAATTATTGTTTTAAATGTTTATTTAACATTTTTCCAAAATTTTCCATTTTACAAAAGTATTGTTTGCAAAAAACAGCTGTTCATTGTTTATGTATTTGAGAGAAAACTTGGCAATACTAACAAAGTTAACTGAGCTTAAATCTAAAACTGAAAAACACAAATATCGGTTAAAGTCCGCCTAAATTTGTTCAGAGTTTAATCTAAAAGCACGTTAAGCCTAGTTTAACTGATGAGTAAGAAACCCGCCTTTAGATAAAAAACGAAAAAGAAATTAAATTTTAAAAGGTTTCATTTTCGACTCAAAAACATTTAAATACTTTTTTGTGACAAATTTTCTTTAAAATTTTCAATTCTTTCTTGATGATTTGAAATAAATTATATTATTTCGAAGCAGAGGAACTCAGCTTTATTTAAAATTAATATTAATACCAACTTTTTAATATAAATTTGGAATTCGATCTTTTGAAATTGGATGTCTTTTAAACTTTAAAGTCCTTTTACAGGAGCATAAGAGCTGATCATGAAAAACTGAGTACACAGAGTTAATACTAATGGTCCACAGTTTCCTGTGCGCACAGATTTTTCCATGTTTGAAAATAACTTTTGCACGGTTTATAAACAAAAATATTATTTTCACATCTTTCACTTCAATTCTTTGTTAAGTTTTTTATCAAATACTAGAAATTATTCCTCTTTATGTGAAATGCTTTTCTATATAAAGACATTAATGTTTTTAAGATTTTAAACGAGTTCTAGAATTCATACGTTGAAAACTAGTTCAACTATAACTGTTGCTGAAAACTTATTAGAAATACTTAAGAACACAACAATGTTCCCAAAAAAACTGGTTGAAAAAATAAAAGCGATATAATTATTTCCATGATTTCTTTTCAAAAATCATCAAATAAATTTTCTTTATTATAGAAAATTGAATAAATTAAGAAAAGAAGAAAATTTATTATAAAAATATTAAATTTTTAGAAAATACGTAGTAATTTTACTGCTAAATAGTGAGTTTTTCTTAATCGGTTAATTGATGGAAATTATTCGGTTTTTTGTTATTTGAAATTTGACAATTTTCATTTATTCGAACGATTAATCGTCAAAAATTAATTGATTAATCAACGATGATTAATCATATCTCTACATAATTTACCCTACCAGCTACTACTAGCTTAAAAAACAAGCGGTGAAATACGACATTCTGTGCACTAAGGTTTCCACTAAATCCTACTTAAGTGACGAAATTTTAATTTTTCACTATTTTGGTAGTGAAACATATTTTAACTACCTCTAAAAAAATTAGTGGTAGTGAAACATATATCAACTACCACTAAAAAAATAGTGGCAGTGAAAACCATTAGTGAAAGTGAAAATTTTGCACTACAATAAAATAGTGCAAATGTTTAACAGTCACAAAGATTGTGAAAACCCCTTGAAAATGTTGCTAGCATTGCGAATCCGGCTTTAATCATACGTTTTTAAAACTATTGCTACTTATGAAAAAGTAAATCTCATATATAGCAGTAGTAATAAATCAGTAGCAGTAGAAATAGTTCTAAATAAAACATAAACTACAAATGGGGTAGTAGCTTAAACAAATTAATAAATTTTATTGCTACTTTTGATAAGTAGCAATATCACAACGGGAAATAGGTTCAGTATAGGGGCCTTACTAAAGGCGAAATCGTTTTAATTTTACATCAGTGTTGCCCATACACATACTGTTACACATTTATTTGTATTGGTAAAGCAGCAGAGAACAAAATGTAACCCAAAATAAAACTGTACTAATAAAATGACTGCAAACTAAAAAGTATATTCTAATATGAATTTTGACAGACAAACTATCGCCTGTGTTCTTTCATTCACCTACATAAATTTGGCATTCTCAAAATTTTGTTGTTGAATTTCTGTGTGGATTTTAAAAAAGTTGCGTACAGATCTTATTTCGACAAATGCTAATCAGCAACTGGGTTGATTTTGTTTTGCAAGTTGAGAGATAATCAACTAACACATGCTCAAATAAGAAAATACACAAGTAAGCTTATAGTGTAGTCAACGCAATGTCAGAAGAATATTCTTGTCCTATCTCGCGTGATAGGTAATCGAGATTTTGGGAAACATTGTTTTACATGCTTACTTGAAAAGAACTGTAAATGGTCTTCCGTTGAATGCTTTTTAGAAGATTACCAGTCGAAGGATTTGTAAAATGCCCTCATAGAAAATTATATTAATAATCACATTGACTTGTTCATTACAACTTATAAAAATTGTATAAAGCAAATTTTCATACAATTTCATACATAATCCTTTGATAAATGTACATGAATCCTTTTAGTAGTCCTAGAATATCTCTTGCGAAAAGGCAATGAGAAATTAATGTCTTAAATTTATAATATATAAATATGTCTTTAGAAGGCCCACAAATCGAAATCCTAGTACTTTTTTACGTATTTTTTCGTATTTAAAAAAAAATTATTTTTTATGCTACCAAAATGCTAAAATTTTTTGATTGTTGAAAAATATAATTTATTGCTACTTCAAGAAAATATTTACTGCTACTATTTGAAGTATTTAACTGCTACATTGAAACATTTAAATACTAATGACTGTACTACTGCTTTTAAAGTTTTTATTTTTTGCTACATTTATAACGACTGTTACCAAAATCTAAAGGTAGTATTAGTAAATGATTTGCTGCCAGTGTTTGAACATTTTTAACTACAAGAGTAGTTATTTTCGTTACTACAGCTTCTTGTAGTCTATTTATTTAAACACTGTTTATTGTTATGCATTCTAGAAAATTATTTAGGGTGTACGTTTTATATAAATTAAAACAAAGCATTGGCGGCGTCATGGTATGAAGAACAATTTCCCATTATGAAACCTTCAAGCTTTTCAATTCCCTATTTAGACTAAAGTCTTTTATAACCATCTCCCAATGGAGATGGTTTAAACTTAAGCAGGAAATGCAAAGGTGGAAACAGTAAAATGTCTTAATTCTTGATTGGTACAAATTGTGGGGATTTTTCAAACAAACTTTTTTAAGATAATCAAAAACAAGGTTCATTTAACAAGGTTGTCTCGTCCCTACAACAAATACAACTAATCAAAAACTAAAAAATCTGTTTGCGGAAAATAAAGAATATGAAATAAGCTAAACATATGAATTTTGTGAAAATATTAAAATTTTTTATATTAATATTAAAATACCAACGATAATTTTTGTGCAAATTTTGTGTTCAGACAGAATATAGCTATAATTATTTTTAAAACGTGTGCCGGAACTAAAGATTTTATGTTTTGGGCAAGAGAGAGAGAGACAACAAATAAATCTAGTTATTAAAAATATAAATAATAGTACTAATCAAATAAAAATTTTATAGCTATGCGCATAGGGCTTGGGCACCGTTGGTTTAAAATATAAAATAAATTTATTATTTTACAAGAACTGAATTAGTTAGGATAAGTCGTAAAAACGTTTTAGCTTTCTTAATTTTTTTATAATAAAAAAGGTAAATATTTTACTCCTTATAAAAAAACATTTTATGTTATAAATGGTTTATAAAACCAAATTCCCATACAAAAATAGGTTTATAAATCATTTATAAAATAAAATTTTGTTTATGATTAAGGCCTTAAATCTGGAATATATAACGGAAATACAAATCAAAATATCTACCTCTGGAATTTTAGACGTACCTAAACTTTGAACATGAAGAATTTAAGAACAATATTCTGTCCAAATGTTAAAATTGTATGTCGTTGCCTTATTTTTATAAAACAAATCTAAAATATTTTAGCTACAGGTCCCATAGAAAATAAATTCTTATAATTTTTCTGATGTAGATAAACCTTGAACCTTTAAATACTATGGTTCAATTCGTGTATCTGGATAACTAAATTAGTTAGATTCTTCTTTTTGCGCATATTTTTCAGAGAATATTTAAAAAACTGGCAATATTGATATAAATATTATGGGAAGGGAAACAATAACAGCTAAAGTCTTTTATAACAATGGCGAAGCAAACTGTATATATGTATAATAAATTCTAAATGTTTGCTGGGTGCAGGTATTTCTCCGTATGTGTGAATGTTTAACAACTTGAAAGCACATTGACCTATAAATAGTATAACAGTACAAAAAGTGCGCCATGTGTGAAAATTAAGAGAATACGAAGAAATTTATTTGGTTTTTTTATGTTATACATACATCATATATGGGATTAGTTAATTATATCGATTAAGAGCGAGTTTTTGAGTTGGCAATAGAATGCCAATTAATAATCAGATTAGTTAATATAAAAATAAATTGATTGTATAGTTAATTCCCTTTGATGTTTTTGATTACAGGATTAAACTTCAAAAAAAAAAAAACAACTGAAAACTTCACTGTTTCAAAACAATGCACAGTGGGGCAGAATGGAAATTTTTTGGAAATAAATCTGGCATTTCTAAACGGCTGATCCGATCGGGATAAAATTTGGCGTGAGCGTAGCCAAGGAGTATTCGAGGGACGGAGCTGTGGCGGCTCAAAGTAGGGTACCTACGACATGTCAAATTTTTAAACTAGTGCCATTTTTTTGTTTTTCACCCAAATACAAAGATATTTTCTGAAAGTGCTCGACGAGATCTTGAAAAAACATGCATGGACATACTACTTATCTCTTATAATATCCGAGTTATAGGCATTTAAAAATTTAGTGATACAAAATTTACCATACCTTGGTCCGCCTTTTTTTGAATACCGGGCGTAATTTTGGACCAAATGGACTCAATTTTTTCTTGTTAGTTAGACAACAAAATTTACAATAATATACAAAAAATTTTAGATCAATATCATTTAAAGATCAAAAAATATACGTTTTTTAATTTGAAAATTCAAAAAATTTTAGATTTTTGCCGTTTTTTTGCCCAAAATGTGTTTTAACTCTTTTATTAATAAAATAAAATTTTCTTTAAGAACATATAACAATTTTATAGTTTTCTAAAAGGTATCTTTACGCAGAACGCTTTGGCGTAAAAAACTTGTCCTATTTTTTGTAAATGTTGCCACTGCGTTCTTCCAAATATGACCTATTTTTTATCAAAACTTCAACTTTGGGCAACATGTTCTAAAATCCCAAAGCTGGGATCAGAAAACTGAAAGCAGTTTTGGAAACCTCAATATGTTTTCTATTTACTCCAAAAGTATTTTCCCAGCCCTGAAAGAAATGTGGACCCTATGGGCAAAAATGTAAAAAATCCCATTTTTGGGATTTTCATTCCTATTTTTGGGAATTGCGGGATGCCCTTTGACCTCTTCAATTTTTTTTTTGCATTTTCTTATTTGAAATGACAAATTTAACAAGCGTTGAAGATTTCATTGAGTTTTGTTCATAAATAAAGATTTTGTCATATATTACATACACAGAGGGAAAAAAGCCGTTGGAAAATTATACACGCTTGTTATCAAATTGAAACAAAAATGTTTATAATTTTTCATTAACATCCGTTGTCAAACTATGTACGAATAGCTGTCGAATAAACAACAAAAATGTAAACAATACAAGATGTTGTCAGATCAACAACGGAAAAATAAATAATACACGACGATATAAAATTATAAACTCAGTTCAATATATAAGTGGCTGCGGCTAATTACGCAAAAATTTAAAATTATTTTCATACTATTTATTTATTATTTTATTTGAAAATGTTTGAAATTGGCATGAATTTAAACTGATTATAAATAACATTTTTAAAAATTTTTATTTAAAGTTATTTTTCACAGGTTTTAATTTTTCCAATCCCCATGATGCTAAATCAAAAATCTTTTCAATTAACAACCGACACGAACTCATCTTTAGCCATAAAAGTACTAATTTTGCCCATTTTATGAAAATCATTTAGTTGTCATTGACTAACAAACAAAAAAATCTCTGTAATATGTCCATTAGTTAGTATCGTTATAATTAATAAGTTTAAATGTCCGATTATAATATTTAAAAATTCAGCCGCTATTTTCCGCGGCGGCTATGTGCTGCTATTATGAGTCGGCGGTGGCTGTTGATCGGCGTTCATATGATCGACTTCGTACTATTTATTGCAATTAAAAGTTGAGTTTTAGCGCGTGCATAAAAAAAATTCTTAAAATGGCAAATACAGTTGTAATTCAGGTCTGAGTTGGGGAACAACTCTCGCGTCATCGTTTTTAATTTTTAAGGACGGTCAGGCTTGTGCTTGTTGCTGGGCTTTCGACGAAATTACTTCTCACCCCGCACTAATTTAATGCACTACTTCGTATAACTGTTCTAAGTTATGCGTTGTCTTCATTAAACGTGTGCTTTCGTTTTACCTCAGAGTGAGGTTATGTTTTTTATTGGTGGAGACCATATACTCACGATATAACCTGGTGGAGACCATTTAAACTCGAATATAAACTGGTGGAGACCATTAAAACTCTGGAATTTTTTTGATTATGATGATTCAATGATATAACTTTTTTATTTTTGTGGGATAACCTGGCAGTTTGTGAGTTTAATAACTCCGCCAACACACTTCAAAGTTAAAAAAAAAAAATGGCAAATAAACAAAATTTAATTAATTATACCGAAGAATTAATAGATGTGATTGATATGCAAGATTCTTGCATTATCAATTCAGTGGAAGTGGACAGTGAAAATTTTAATGATGAAATTGATCTTCAACAATTTCTTCAAACCATAAGAAAGGTAATATTTTAAAATTAAAAAAAAATATATATTCAACTTTTTATTTCATTTAAGCTGCCAATGTCACATACAGGAGTTTGCCGTATATAACAAACGCGGACCTAACAGAAGCTATTCCACATTTGGGGCTACGTGCGGAATTCCGTAGCAAACTAGTTACATGGAGAAAAACTGAGGTGAGTAAATGAGTTTAATTTTGCAAATATTTATTATAATTCCAAATATTTCATCGGCTAGGAGTTGACAATGAGCCCTCAAAGGTCCAGTTATGGATTGACAACAATGTTGACATGTCCCCAAGCAGTTCATTAATTAACAACAAAAAAGGTAAAATAAATAACTATTTATTATATAATAAACATAATTAAAATTTATTGCAGGATTTGAAGACATTGATAAATTCATCACCAAAAGGTAGAGATATTCTAAAATACGCAACTGAATCCCAAAAATTAACATGTCAGCAAAGGGAAGACATAGTTAATATCATTATAGAAGATGTCATCTATAAAAACACTGTGCTTTATCCAAATGACTTTCAAAAGCTAACCGCGGAAACTTGCTCCCTGTTTCCCTCTGAAAATAATATGAAGGTAAGAAAGAAAACATATAGTCTATAGACTAGCATTGTAGTATAGTCTATAGTCCAGTCTAGTCTATAATATAGTCTAGTCCTGTCTATAGTCTAGTCCAATCTATAGTCTAGTCCAGTCTATAGTCTAGTCTATAGTTTTTTACTGAAACATGAAGATTTTTTAGAAACTTTGTATAGTATAAATTCATCTAGTTTTATTGACTTATCCAAAGAGGACTATTTCCAAAATATTTGTACACCAAACAAAATTAATTTTAAGGTTTGTGAAGTTTGTAATGAAGTTATTTTTAAGGGAACTCGTTATAAAGAAAAATATTATTTAACTGCTAATTTGAATTGTATTGAATTGCACAAAATTAAGAGTTTTTTAATTCCAAATTCTTTAGTTTATGTATTATGTTATTTTATTAATATAAGAAACTTTGATCACCATTTTCAATGATTTGAAACAGGATCATTAAATACAAACATTTATATTAAACCAATCACAGATTTTATAAGTCTTCCATTTCATTTATATTCCTTAAATAATGCAAAAACTTATTTTAGAATGAAATATGTATAACATTTTAATAAAAAAATAATAAAATATATATCAAAATTGTTTCTATACTCGTGGGTTTCAGAATGGGGTATCTTATTGTAGTGATAACGATGTGTTATCAAATGACAACGATGCGTTGTATAAATCACAACGAAGCGTTGTCAAAATAACAACAATGCGTTGTCGCAATGACAACAATATGTTGTCGCAATGACAACAATGTGTTGTCGCAATGGAAACAATGCGTTGTCGCAATGATAACAATGCGTTGTCACAGTGACAACCATACGTTGTCGCAATGACAACGATACGTTGCAGTAATGCCAACGATACATTGCCGTAATGCCAACGGAGGTTATCAAAATTATAACAGGGTGTTATTTCAATTATATACACATCCGTTTTCTAAATGTTAATAAACGTGGTAAGCTCACTTTTGATAACGGATTGTATCAATTTGCGCACTTTTTTATCACTTTTTTTCCCTCTGTGTATTTGTTAAATTTCTAAAACTATGATTTATATCAAAATTTTAATAGGGTCGCAGATAGCTACAACAATTTAGTCCATATTTTTCCCTTAATATATTTTTTTAGTTAGATATGGAAATTCTCGACCCTTTACAAAAAATTTCAAGCCAATATCTCAATTACATTCAAAAATATGTTCATTTAAACCTGTGTCCTTTAATTTCATCTTTTTCATATTTTAGTATTAAGTATGACAGAACATACATTTGGTGTTGAATAAAATATTTGGACAATTTTTAAAAATTATTTAGTTGACTTTTTTATTAAAGACTATAACATTGTATATACAATAAAAAAATAAAATTTTGTTATGAGCCACGCACAACAACACCTAAATCACCCCACACAAACCATCTTTCCCGCCCGCCGAAATATAAAACTCAATTTAATACAATATCATCAGTTAGTATAATAGCTTTTTTTATTTGAACTGTTTATCTTAAACACAATACAATTAATTCTTACAACCTACTTATATAGTTAATTCCTAACACTACTTATTTTCTATAAAATAATCTGTCATATCGGTATACATATCCATAAGGTAGTATAAGTCCTTTAAATCTTCCTCGTTTTGAGATGATAGAGTTTCATAACAAATCCATCTTTTTCGCATAGTTGAAAGAAGAGGACCAGAAGATAGAAGTAAACTATTAAAAATATCTTCATTCTGTGATTGCCTGGAGCATTTTCTTAAGCTGAAAAGTTGAACATGCTTAAAATCTCGATTCCTCGCTTCCTGGGCTTCTTCTGTTAACTCTCCAAGTGGAAGAATATTCGATTCAATTATTATTTGACCATGACACAATACTTTGTGTACTGTTGGTGTTAGTTCCCTCCATGGATACAGAGATACAAGTAATTTAGAAATTTCAGATGTATATTCCCCAAATCGATTTCCATTAATTTTATGTTTATTATTCAGTGCCATTAAAATAGTGTTAACTGTTCAAAGCAACTCCTTGTCGATTCCAGTTATTTTTGAAGTAATTTCAAAATCACGAAAAACCTTTTCGCCGTATTACCGTCATTTGTACTACCGCAACTTGGAAGTGGTTTGCCGATGTTTAATACCATCTGAACTTTAAGTTCTTCTTGGATTCTGCTTTTTTCCGCAGCTCTCAGTTCTTTCAATTCTTCATTATTTTTTGTTGATTTAGTAAGATTCTCTGGCACACTTCTATATTTTAGGTCGTATGCTATGTGTAAAAAGTAATCCAAAAATCGTATTCTGGCATGAAGTGGTGAAATTCCGAAAGACAGGACTTCTTCATTAATACTTCTGCTTTTGTTTATATTTGAGAATTGCGACTTTTTCTCATTACATATTGAGCATCTCCAGAAGGAAGAAGTTTCTGTTATGGCATTGCTGACCTTTCCATCAATCATTGTTAAGCTTAGCTGATATGATACGTTAATAGAGAATTCCTTTATTTTTATGCAAATGGGCTCCAGTGCATTTATTTCGTCTTTTAAATATTCCACTAAATCTTTTGTTGTTTTCTTTGACTCCTTTATATATTCAAATCCAATGGGTCTACAAACATTTTTTGAACTCGGAGTTGTATTGATCCATACATATATATCTTCAAATGAATTTCCGATGCTTGACGATGATGGATTAAGGGAATATGAACGAATTCGTAATGGCACTAATGATGACATAAATACACTTTTGTAGTCTGCTAATGTCCGACTTCCACAAGCTTGTTTGTATTCTGGAAGTGCTGATAAACCGTCACATCCCCACTTACACATTAAGACAACATCAACACATTAAGACAACAATCTGACACAATTCTTGATGCTGTTAATGATGTGGAAGCATCAATAGGTGATGGTAGGATAGTTTGTTTTTTTTCTGGATCGCCTTGTATGATGGTAATATATTGTGTCCTTTTTCATGTAGAGCTTTCCTTAATATTTGGTACTTATTTCGACTGAGACCCAGTTCCAACATAAGCGCTATTGCTTCCTCTTCAGTAAAATTTGATTGGAGTTGGTATACTTTCCACAATTCGCTTAAGTGGTTTTGGTGATGCAATAGGAAGAATAGTTGCAATATGTACGTCATCCATAGGTTAGTTTTTCTTTTTCAGCATTTCGTTAAATGTATCAGCAATTTCCTCATTTGAGATTGAAAAAAGTTTTTGTGTGACCCTCTTTTTTTGACCTTGAACATAAGTCTTCGTATGACTTGCAAGGCGCTCCTGCTGATGTGTTGTAAGTTGAGATTTCCGTAGTAGTTTCCATCCAACTACAAAATTGTAATCGAAATTTCTTTTGATTTCCATCCACAGACTTACTTTTTACATCAAAAAGTTTTAAAAAGTTTTCAATTTTTGACATGCCTGTTTTGTCTACTTTTCTACTATATGTAGTTTTTATATAATTTGAAATGTCTTCAATTCTTTCTTGCCCTTTTGAAGATACACTCCATAATACGGAACACAACTCTTCGTACTTTAATGTAATCTTCATTGTAGATTTATTAAATATGGTACTTAAAGTTTAGAGAAGTTTACTTATATACCAATTCTTGTCATTTCCGATACAGGTATTCCAAAGTAAAAAATTACGAACTGTCTACCTATTAACATTTAGGACTATATTACTATAACCTGTAATTCAGTCATTGATATTTCTTATTAGTGAATGAATCAAAATTATCATTACCTGTATATTTCAATTATAAGGATAAGCAAACATAGAAAATAGGTAAATATAAGATTTAAACATGTTCTGTCATATTTAATACTAAAATATGAAAAATATGAAATTAAAGTACACAGGTTTAAATGAACATATTTTTGAATGTAATTGAGATATTGGCTTGAAATTTTTTGTAAAAGGTCGAGAATTTCCATATCTAACTAAAAAAGGATATTAAGGGATAAATATGGACTAAATTAAAATTTTGATATAAATCATAATTTTAGAAATTTAACAAATATGTAATATACGACAAAATCTTTATTTATGAACAAAACTTAATGAAATCTTCAACGCTTGTTAAATTTGTCATTTCAAATAAGAAAATGAAAATAACACTACTTATTTTCTATAAAATAATCTGTCATATCGGTATACATATCCATAAGGTAGTATAAGTCCTTTAAATCTTCCTCGTTTTGAGATGATAGAGTTTCATAACAAATCCATCTTTTTCGCATAGTTGAAAGAAGAGGACCAGAAGATAGAAGTAAACTATTAAAAATATCTTCATTCTGTGATTGCCTGGAGCATTTTCTTAAGCTGAAAAGTTGAACATGCTTAAAATCTCGATTCCTCGCTTCCTGGGCTTCTTCTGTTAACTCTCCAAGTGGAAGAATATTCGATTCAATTATTATTTGACCATGACACAATACTTTGTGTACTGTTGGTGTTAGTTCCCTCCATGGATACAGAGATACAAGTAATTTAGAAATTTCAGATGTATATTCCCCAAATCGATTTCCATTAATTTTATGTTTATTATTCAGTGCCATTAAAATAGTGTTAACTGTTCAAAGCAACTCCTTGTCGATTCCAGTTATTTTTGAAGTAATTTCAAAATCACGAAAAACCTTTTCGCCGTATTACCGTCATTTGTACTACCGCAACTTGGAAGTGGTTTGCCGATGTTTAATACCATCTGAACTTTAAGTTCTTCTTGGATTCTGCTTTTTTCCGCAGCTCTCAGTTCTTTCAATTCTTCATTATTTTTTGTTGATTTAGTAAGATTCTCTGGCACACTTCTATATTTTAGGTCGTATGCTATGTGTAAAAAGTAATCCAAAAATCGTATTCTGGCATGAAGTGGTGAAATTCCGAAAGACAGGACTTCTTCATTAATACTTCTGCTTTTGTTTATATTTGAGAATTGCGACTTTTTCTCATTACATATTGAGCATCTCCAGAAGGAAGAAGTTTCTGTTATGGCATTGCTGACCTTTTCATCAATCATTGTTAAGCTTAGCTGATATGATACGTTAATAGAGAATTCCTTTATTTTTATGCAAATGGGCTCCAGTGCATTTATTTCGTCTTTTAAATATTCCACTAAATCTTTTGTTGTTTTCTTTGACTCCTTTATATATTCAAATCCAATGGGTCTACAAACATTTTTTGAACTCGGAGTTGTATTGATCCATACATATATATCTTCAAATGAATTTCCGATGCTTGACGATGATGGATTAAGGGAATATGAACGAATTCGTAATGGCACTAATGATGACATAAATACACTTTTGTAGTCTGCTAATGTCCGACTTCCACAAGCTTGTTTGTATTCTGGAAGTGCTGATAAACCGTCACATCCCCACTTACACATTAAGACAACATCAACACATTAAGACAACATCAACACATTAAGACAACAATCTGACACAATTCTTGATGCTGTTAATGATGTGGAAGCATCAATAGGTGATGGTAGGATAGTTTGTTTTTTTCCTGGATCGCCTTGTATGATGGTAATATATTGTGTCCTTTTTCATGTAGAGCTTTCCTTAATATTTGGTACTTATTTCGACTGAGACCCAGTTCCAACATAAGCGCTATTGCTTCCTCTTCAGTAAAATTTGATTGTGATGTTGGAGTTGGTATACTTTCCACAATTCGCTTAAGTGGTTTTGGTGATGCAATAGGAAGAATAGTTGCAATATGTACGTCATCCATAGGTTGGTTTTCCTTTTTCAGCATTTCGTTAAATGTATCAGCAATTTCCTCATTTGAGATTGAAAAAAGTTTTTGTGTGACCCTCTTTTTTTGACCTTGAACATAAGTCTTCGTATGACTTGCAAGGCGCTCCTGCTGATGTGTTGTAAGTTGAGATTTCCGTAGTAGTTTCCATCCAACTACAAAATTGTAATCGAAATTTCTTTTGATTTCCATCCACAGACTTACTTTTTACATCAAAAAGTTTTAAAAAGTTTTCAATTTTTGACATGCCTGTTTTGTCTACTTTTCTACTATATGTAGTTTTTATATAATTTGAAATGTCTTCAATTCTTTCTTGCCCTTTTGAAGATACACTCCATAATACGGAACACAACTCTTCGTACTTTAATGTAATCTTCATTGTAGATTTATTAAATATGGTACTTAAAGTTTAGAGAAGTTTACTTATATACCAATTCTTGTCATTTCCGATACAGGTATTCCAAAGTAAAAAATTACGAACTGTCTACCTATTAACATTTAGGACTATATTACTATAACCTGTAATTCAGTCATTGATATTTCTTATTAGTGAATGAATCAAAATTATCATTACCTGTATATTTCAATTATAAGGATAAGCAAACATAGAAAATAGGTAAATATAAGATTTAAACATGTTCTGTCATATTTAATACTAAAATATGAAAAATATGAAATTAAAGTACACAGGTTTAAATGAACATATTTTTGAATGTAATTGAGATATTGGCTTGAAATTTTTTGTAAAAGGTCGAGAATTTCCATATCTAACTAAAAAAGGATATTAAGGGATAAATATGGACTAAATTAAAATTTTGATATAAATCATAATTTTAGAAATTTAACAAATATGTAATATACGACAAAATCTTTATTTATGAACAAAACTTAATGAAATCTTCAACGCTTGTTAAATTTGTCATTTCAAATAAGAAAATGCAAAAAAAAAATTGAAAAGGTCAAAGGGCATCCCGCAATTCCCAAAAATAGGAATGAAAATCCCAAAAATGGGATTTTTTACATTTTTGCCCATAGGGTCCACATTTCTTTCAGGGCTGGGAAAATACTTTTGGAGTAAATAGAAAACATATTGAGGTTTCCAAAACTGCTTTCAGTTTTCTGATCCCAGCTTTGGGATTTTAGAACATGTTGCCCAAAGTTGAAGTTTTGATAAAAAATAGGTCATATTTGGAAGAACGCAGTGGCGACTTTTTCAAAAAATAGGACAAGTTTTTTACGCCAAAGCGTTCTGCGTAAAGATACCTTTTAGAAAACTATAAAATTGTTATATGTTCTTAAAGAAAATTTTATTTTATTAATAAAAGAGTTAAGACACATTTTGGGCAAAAAAACGGCAAAAATCTAAAATTTTTTGAATTTTCAAATTTAAAAACGTATATTTTTGGATCTGAAAATGATATTGATCTGAAATTTTTTGTATATTATTGTAAATTTTGTTGTCTAACTAACAAGAAAAATTGAGTCCATTTGGTCCAAAATTACGCCCGGTATTCAAAAAAAGGCGGACCAAGGTATGGTAAATTTTGTATCACTAAATTTTTAAATGCCTATAACTCGGATATTATAAGAGATAAGTTATATGTTCAAGCATGTTTTTTTCTCGTCGAGCACTTTCAGAAAAATCTTTGTATTTGGGTGAAAAACAAAAAAATAGCACTAGTTTAAAAATTTGACATGTCGTAGGTACCCTACTTTAAGCCGCCACAGCTCCGTCCCTGGGGCATCTACGGTGTTCATCTTCAAAACTTAAACTCGAATACTACTAAGGTACCAACACAGTATCAAAAATACAACAAATACACTCTTTCTCCATTTATTATTCAAATGTATGTATTTTGATTAATATATTTTGTATGATTTCAGAAATCGATGTTGTAGAACATTTATTAAGATAATCACGTCAGAGAGGAACCTTTTCATATTTAATAGAGTCCTACCGAACTCCAAATTTCGTTCGTTCCCGAACCGAACTTCGGTAAATTTGAAAGTTCTTAAATAAAAAACGCATTTATGATTGAAAAGTAATAAATTTATAATAACATATAAACATCCTGAACATTTTTTGAAGAGGGTCTTTAATTACCAATTGGGTCAATTATCAACTAATTCCGAATTCCAGAGAGTGATAAATTTCTAATAACAAACCATTTTTGTGAAATGCATATATTTAATACTTTTATTTTTGGTTTTTAAACGATTTATTGACAATGTAAGAGCACGCAGAGAAAAAACATGGTTGTGTTTAAAATTATGATTGTAGTCTTAATATATTTTCGTTATTGTAACAATTTTAAAATATCATATTATGATAAAATTCCGTCAAAATATTTCATTATGATATTTTTGTATTTATCATAATATTGTTATACATGATCATATTCACCCCTATTCTGCATTTCGATTACGTTTACGCATTCAATTTCACAACTATCGAAAAAAGGTATTCCAACAAAAAACTGAATCGTAAGAAAAAGAAGCAATTCAATTTTGTTTCAATGCTTTACGAATGTGTGTTCTGCGTTTCGATCGTACCAACGTATTTGTAAGTTGTTATTTATGTGACGGAGAGTCGAATCGAAATGCAGAATACCAAAGTTGTCAAACGGAGAAAATTTCGATTCGAATTGAAATGCAGAATAGGGGCCATTATGATCCAAGGTGATCAAAATTTTGTTTTAAATATGTATCGAAATCATCGTAGTAAATGAATTTTATCGAATAAGTAAAATTACAGTTTCTAAAAAAAGAAAAAATATATATAATATAAAGATAATATACTTACAATACTTAACACAATTCGCAAATTTCAATTTGCCGATTTATATGAAATTTGGCTCCTAAAAATTTAAGTATAATTTCATAAAAATACTAGTATACTAGAATTTCTTGACCAATTTTCAGGGCCAGTTTTCAAGGATCCTAAGATTATTTGGGATAAAATAGTAATAGGGAACAATTAAGGACATCTGGAATTACCGATTCCATATATCGTGGTATACCAGTAGAGTAAATACTGAAAATGAAATACACCAACCGCACAATTATACAATAAGTTCCCAGATCTTTCTTCTTAAAATTTTAAGTTGTTATCGATAATACCAAATACCAAAATTTTAGCTAAAGAAGTGTTGAGTTGTAAACCTAATAGAGGCAATTATGTAATAATTACACCTAATACAAACCGGGATACATAAATATCATCACAATAAAAACTATTCATAGCATAAGAATAATTTTTATTGTGTTATAGATAATACCAAATATCAAAATTTTAGCTAAAGAAGTGTTGAGTTGTAAACCGAATAGGGGCATTAATGTAATAATTATATCCAATACAAACCAGGATACATAAATATCATCACAATATAAATTATTCTTAGCTTTTTCAATCTGTTGATATAAATATCGGTAAGGATTTGTGCTTAACTAATATCTACAAGGAATGCGATTTAAATTTAACCCTCACTATGGTCATAGAATTTTTTGAATTCCTTAAATCAAAATACCTGTGGAATAAGATAAGAAACTTAAATTCGAACAAAACCAGCGCAAGATAAGATTACCTATGCAATGATGGAAAATTCTACCGATAGCCTGAAATCTCGCCTAAGTGACCTTTACAACTAAATCTTGGCCAGCGGTGTCTTTCCACAAGATAAATGCGATTTTGGCACCCATTAAAATTGCTAAATAACCACTCTATAGTCCTATCGGAGGACATTTACATTTGTTTTGGAACTCAACGAATGGGGTATACCTATAAAAATGTTTAAAATTTTGTTGCCTTTTCTCTAGGACCGAAAAATTATGGTTAAAGTTGATGGTTATTTGTCCTCTACGCAGCCCTTCTAAAATGGAGTGCCTAAGAAATTTCCGTTATCAGTTGTTTTATTTGGCGTCATGAAATAACTCCCCAAAAAATTGAAATAACTCGCTAAATTTCATTATGAAATAATTCCCCAATTTAAAAACTTCCTAAATTAAAATGAAATAACACTCCATTTTTGGGGATTCATTTCATACGAAACAAATCCCTAATTTTAAAATTAAATAAGTTCCCATTTAAAAATAACAAATTATGGAACAAGTCGGTCTTAGTGACATTTCTAAAATAAGTAGGGCTTCAAAGTTTAATACATTTCAATTTAATTGGTTAATAAAGATTCCCTTAATAGCCGGCCTGCGACAGCGACGGGCGCAAGGACTTTCTACTCTTCGGCTTCGCTTAATAAATATTTTCTCTATAGACGGCCTACGGCCGGACGCAAGTAAAAACTACTCTATGATATGATCAACACCGGCTTCGCTTAATAAAGATTTCCTAAATAGCCGGCTTAAGGCCGAACATTTTTGATACAAGGAGAGTTTATTCTTAGCGAAGCCGGTGTCCAATGTACCCCAGAGGATAAAACTCTTGCGCGCGGCCGAAGTCCGGCAATCAGACATACATTATTTATTTCGTGTGACAAAAATATTTTTAGGGATTTATTTCATTTTTGAATTTTAAGGATTTATTTCATTTTTGTTTTGGGGAGTTTTTGAGAAGGCTTTAATTGACATGGCGTCAAGATCGATCACTATACCATCGCACAGTGGTATAGGAAAAAAAGAGGGAAAAAAATTCGGTAACTTCGAAACGGTTAATCCGATTTTAATGAAATTTGGTATGCACAAAGAGGAATTAGGACACCTCGGCTATGTTAAATTTTTAAAACGATTCTATTTCTTCAACTGAGTTCCGATTTAAAAAAAAAATCGTATATAGAATCTCCTCATCGAGCACTATAGCAGTAAATTATTTCTTACAGTTTAGGAGATATTCGCATTTGAAAATTAAAATTTTAAAATTTCCAAATATTCCCGATTTTCACCATTTTTTCTTTTATTCGCTTAACAAAAAATTTATATATAAAGCAGTGAAAGAATTATGTAAAAATCATGACTGAGTCCAAAGTTATATGCATTTTAATTTAAAAAATTAAAAAAGGCGATTTTTTGGCATTTTTTTTTTGGGAAAAAAGTATCGTTTTCTTTTCAAGTTATATAAAAAGTTTCTAAGAAGATGTATATAGAATTTATACTTTTTGGAAAGCTGACTTTACATAAAATACGATAAATGAAACAAAACCTAAAAAAATTTTGATACCGAGGGGACCAGGTCCATCCAAAAAAAAACCCTATTTTTTATGGAAAATTAAATTTTGAGCAAAATTTATCAAATCGCATACTCGATATCAAATTATAGTGACCTTTTTTATATGACCCAATATGTTCTTAATTATTTTGTAACGGGTTTCGATAACCCCGCCCCTGGTATGGATATAATAGGCAAAAAACCAAAATATCCCATTTTTATTTAATTTTAGATTTTGAGTAAAAAAATCTACCTAACTGTAAAATTTCATCAAAAAATATTCATAAATAAAATTTTTATTGCAATTTGAAAAATTTGTATCTTCGCAAAAACTGAATAAAAAACATTTTTTAATTTTTTTTAAAAAAGTATTCCGCGAATTTTTTAATTTTCAAAAATTATATACAGTTTTGAAAAATAGACAAAATTACCTTTCCATTGATATATAACATGCCTACCTAATGTTTTTAAGCGACAAATTAATTAGGGAAAACTCAACATCTTTTAGAAAATTTACCTAGTACTATTATTTTTATCAATATATGTAACAAATTTAAGAGTTAACCTTATGGATGAAAATAATAGTGCTAGGTAAATTTTCTAAAAGATGTTGAGTTTTCCCTAATTAACTTGTCGCTTAAAAACATTAGGTAGGCATGTTATATATCAATGGCGAAAATCGGGAATATTTGGACCAGCTATTATCAAAAAACTAAAGTAAGGACGGTAAAAATTTTAAAATTTTAATTTTCAAATGCGAATATCTACTAAACTATAAGAGATAATTTACTGCTATATTTTTTTATAGTGCTCGATGAGGAGATTCTATATACGAAAAATTTTTTAAATCGGAACTCAATTGAAGAAATAGAATCGTTTTAAAAATTTAACATAACCGAGGTGTCCTAATTTGAGGACCCCCCGCCGGGCCCCTGGTTGACCTATAAGGTCCAAATTCAAAACCTAAAGTCGACAGCACCTCCTCTTTGTGTATACCAAATTTCATTAAAATCGGATTAACCGTTTAGAAGTTACCGAATTATTTCCCTCTTTTTTTCCCTATACCACTGTGCATCGGATGGCCTACATAAATTATTTTGAAATCATATTTCAAACCCCGGAAGTACGACAGCGACTTCTATCACAAAATCTGTTGAAGGTTAACAACATATCGGATGGCCTACATAAATTATTTTGAAATCATATTTCAAACCACGGAAGTACGACAGCGACTTCTATCACAAAATCTGTTGAAGGTTAACAACATATCTATTCATAAAAGGCTCATTGGAAACACAACTGTTGATAATACTAATCGTATTTACTTTGATTTAAGCTCCCAAGTTTACGATAAGAGCATGTTAAATCCTATTTTTTTTTTTTTTTTGAAATGCACGGTAGCCTAAGCGCAACAATGTCACAAAAGAATAGCCGAAATGGATTATACAGTAACATCTTGCAGCAAAAAATAGTATAACCAATTTTGATTCCGAGGTAATTATGTTTCTTGGTCCGATTTTTATTTAATACTTTGACATTTAGTACTTGTTAAAGGAACCATATAAGAATCCTCGTATGTTGGTACATAACCAACTAAAACATATTTGTGGCCTTCCTTTCCTTCATAAGAAATCGATAATAACACTCAAAACATTACAACGCGGAATTAATATTTGTCTCTATTTTTTCCTACTGATAATTGAGACCCAATACCTGTTTACCTGTTTAATGGTGATACCTGTTTAATTTAAAATTGATTTAACTACTTTTTTGAAATACTATTTATAATAACGTTAGAATCCTATGAAGCTTCGCTTTTTTTGCAACTTTGTTGGAAGATTCTAACGAGTAACCGCTAACGGTGCTTAAATATTGTTTGCCACCAAATTTATGCTTGTTTCGTTTGACATTATAAATCACTTTTGATTTGTCTACGACACAAGCACTACGTGCAATTACATTTACAAAACCATCTACTTCTACGAGGTAATATTTTGGTTTAAATAAAAAGAGATCTTCATCTCTAATAAATTTGAAATATACATTTGTTTTTTTTTATACAAAATCTTGAGAATCTTGTTGGAGCTGAACATTTGGTCCTAGCGAACCGGATTTCTTAGATCATTTATCGGATTTTTTGGATCTTTATATCAGCACCGGATCTTCTTTGGCACCTTCAATTCCATTCCTAATTCTACGAAATAAGGTACATAAATATACAGTAGTTTTCCGATTTAACGACCATTCAATTCTACGAACATCGCATTTAACGAACAAGCTAATTTTTCCTATTGACTACCTTAAATAACGAACAAAACTTGTTTTTTTACTCTGTTTAACGAACTAATAAAAATATTATTATTTAAATGAAGATAAAATGAC
The DNA here is from genome assembly GCF_022045245.1 of Lucilia cuprina. NCBI lineage: Eukaryota > Metazoa > Arthropoda > Insecta > Diptera > Calliphoridae > Lucilia > Lucilia cuprina. Next base: position 22,392,186 of record NC_060954.1, read on the forward strand.
ATTTATCAAAAATAACAAATAACCTAAGTTGTAGCGGTGCTTTTATACCCAAAACTGTAACACATTCTGTGTTCTTATTAAATTTTAGTTCGATGTAGCTATGTCCGTCCGTCCTTCAGATAATGGCTTTAACGCTCATTACTCGCTTAAAGCGAGTACGCCGATGAAATTCGATTCAAACATGTTCTATACTAACCGAAATCTCTAACAAATTTTATGGGAATTGGTCCATAATTGACCTTACCCTCCATATCAGGCCCCCTTAGGTAAATTACTTCAACGCTCATTACTCGCTTAAAAATACGAGCATAGCGATGAACTTCGAAAAATAACTTTAACGCTCATGACTGAATTAAAAATACAGCGATGAAATTCGACACAAATATGGTTTGAAGGTGGGTATATAAGATTCGGAATTTTGTGTTTCGTGCTATTTTTATAAAAAAAGAATTAATTTTTATAAAATACATTTAAAAAATATTTTATGTACCTATTTTTAATTATTTTTCTACCAAAAACCCACGTTTTAGTTAGTACTGCATATAACGAACTTTTCAATTTTACGAACAGGCCTGACAACATATGGGTTCGTTAAATCGGAAAACTACTGTATTTCAATTGTCAGCAAGTGATAAAATTCTTTTGTTTTGTTTCGCGAACATACACATTTCTTTTGTGAATTTTTGTTTTATTTTTTTAATTTGTGGATACATCTCACTAATTCGAACTCTAATTTAATTTATTTTTGATCATACGGACAATATTTTAAATTAAAGTAAATTTTATTAAAATATTATTATAAATATCAGTGGTTTTTACATTTTCTTTTGTGCATTATTTGTTTACAGATTTAAATCTGTAAAATAAAACAATAAAATACATAAACGGTTGATTCTTCTTCTACCTTTATATAAGTCACCCTACGCTCGGCCAGATTGACTATTATCACATTTGTTTACATACATTTTGTAGTCAAGTAGTAATATTAATTTATTTATTTTAAACGACTTTCCAAATATTAAAAAATGTCGGTTTCGCCACTAAACTCGTTTATTAGAGCATAGGATGCTCTTATTGCATTCGGTAACTTTGACGAAGAAATTCATACGTTTTATACTTTGGAGATTCGGAGTTAAGAGTTAAAAACACTTTGGGTTAAAGTTAAGACGACGTATAATGAATGTCTTAACTCTTTAGAGTCCGAAAAATTTGATGTGGCAGCGGCTAAATATCTACCTAATATCTACCTACACAGCGTATATCCAATGCGGAGGATCTATCCATGAAAAAATAGATGAATTCAAATCTGCTTTGAAAAGCAATCAATCTCCAACGGTAAATTCGAACTCCGATAATCTAGCACTACCTCCTTTTGAAGTTTTGAAGTAGCCTGGCGCGATTTAAAGGTAGCATATGATAATCCTCGTATGTTGGTACATAACCAACTAAAACTTATTTTTGGCCTTCCTTTATATTTATAAAGTGCCTACGGATAATTGGGATCCAATTATAATTTTTATGTGTATTTAACGTCTGCCTAGATCTACAGTTATTTTGTGGGAACAGGGTGTTAAAAACAAAACTGTATTGTCTACATGGAAAGATTTCGATAACTTTCTGACAGAAAGAATTCAGACATTGCAATGTCTTCAAGATCTTAAAGGTACGAACTCGGCGGACGTTGACTCTTCAGTGCATTCAAATAGTTCTACTATTACTAAACCTTCATGTATCTTATGCCCTAATCAGTCACACTATTTCCGAAATTGTCGGCGATTTAAAAATCTTTCAGTATCTGACAGAATTTCTACTGTGAATGATTATAACTGCTGTTCTAATTGCCTTTCGAGGACACATAAAGTCAGTAGTTGTACAATCAACAATAACTGTTTTATTTCAATAATCGACATCATTCTATGCTTCATCTGCAGCATACAGATAATTCTATAGTTGAAAAACCTACTGTTTCTACTGAACAGAATTCCAGCGAGGTTCTACGACCCACTCTCACACTCGATAATCGCATATGTCCAATAATGTTACTTCTAATCCACAAGTATTTCATACTAGACAGAATCAGTCCGTTTTGTTAGGGACTGCAATGGTAAACATAATTCATAACATAATTCATGTGCTTTCATTTCTGAACGTTTACGAAAAAGATTAAAACTTCTGTGGGGAAAGTCGAGAGACTTCTTAAAAATCTACATCGTTTTAAAATCGTTTGCAATTCCTACGGTATTGCAAGTTGGCCGGCAATGTTTAATTTAAAATTGATTTAAGTACTTTTTTGAAATACTATTTATAACAACGTTAGAATCCTATGAAGCTTCCCTTTTTTTGCAACTTTGTTGGAAGATTCTAACGAATAACCGCTAACGGTGCTTAAATATTGTTTGCCACCAAATTTATGCTTGTTTCGTTTGACATTACAAATCACTTTTGATTTGTCTACGACACAAGCACTACATGCAATTACATTTACAAAACCATCTACTTCTCTAATAAATTTGAAATACACATTTGTTTTATTTTTATATAAAATCTTATGAATCTTGTTGGAGCTGAACAATACCCTACACCACTTTAGTGGGGAGGGTATATTGGGTTTGTGCTGATGTTTGTAACGCACAATAATATTGATCCTATACCCACCTTAAAGTATACCAATCGGCTCAGAATCATTTTCTGAGTCCGTCTGTCCGTCCGTCAATGTAAACCTTGTAGTCAAACTACAGGTTTCGAAGATAATTCAATGAAATTTGGTACATGATCTTCTATGGTTCGAGGAAAGCATATTGAAAATTATTAAGATCCTATTGACGAAGCCCATTGAAAATGATTAAGATCGGTCGATTATTTCACCTAGCCCCTATACAACTGAACCCCCCAATAGGGATCAAAATATAGGTTGAAATTTTAGAGATAATTCAATGAAATTTGCCACATTATCTTTTATGGTACCATAGATGAAGCCTATTGGATATAGTTAACATCGGTCCATTATTTCACCTAGCCCCCTTACAACAGAACCGCCGAATAGAGCTTTTAAACAAACTACAGGTCGCAATTTTGGAGATAATTCAATGAAATTTGGCACATGATCGTCTATGATACCGAAGACGAAGCCTGTTGAAAATGGTAAGGATCGGTCTATTATTTCACCTAGCCCACATACAACTGAACCCTCCAAATAGGGCTTTTAATGATACCGTAGACAAAGCCTGTTGAAAATGGTAAGGATCGGTCTATTGTTTCACCTAGCCCACATACAACTGAACTAATAATTATGTTTGATATACTCATAACTCGACAAAAAGCTGCAAAAACTAAGCTCTATACTAGACTTGATGATCCTCACGAATTCCATAATAACAGTTCCTCACATGACCCCAGCCCCTATGAAAAGCCCCCATCAAAATTTCACTTAAATGTCCACAATTTTAATCAAAAATAAATCAAATCTGGGGTGAGGTACAATTCAACTTAAATGCTTTATTATTGCAACTAAATTGCATAATGTTTTTGTAAAAGGTGTAGGGTATTATATGGTCAGGCGAGGCCGACCATATAAGTGAGACTTTATAAAATTCCACATGCGGGACTTCTGTTGTGTAAGAAAAGTCGCAAGGTTTTTTAAAAATCTAGTAGTAACTACATTTTTGAAATACTATTTATAAAAATGTTAGCAGCTTATAAAGCTCCCTTTTATTGCAACATTTTTTGAAGATTCTTACTAGTAAACTGCTTTAATATTACCTTTAGAAACCATCTACTTTTACGGGGTAATATTTTGACTTACATGTTGTTTCTAAATAATTTGCTTGTATGTATTTTTTATTGTAATAAACACAAAATAATAGTAAAATTTAAACTCTAATAAATTCTCTAAAAAATTTAAAATATACTTTTGTTTTGTTTTCTTAAAAAATCTTGGAAATCTGTACAAAAATATAAAAATCTCATAAAATATTTAAAGTCGATTTTCTAAAAAAGATATTTTCCGAGTTTTATATGAGTGATATGTACTATAACTCGAATTGTAATTAAAATATACTTACATTATGAGTCGAGAAAACAATGCGCTTATCATCGTGATGCTTTAATTCTTTGTGGTTGAATTAAATTAAGATTGTTATTTATTTTCAATTCATTTGAAAGGTTTTTATAATGACGCATCAAACAATTAATACTTTGTGGTCGTTTTTATCTGTAAATAAAATAGAAATTTTATTTAAATAATAATTATATATAAAGAAAATTATTTTATTGAATATCTTCGTTGCTCCAACAAAAAAAGTAATTTTGTTAGGTTTTCAGGAAAGCAAAAAAAAAAAACCGTTTTATTTCTAATTCGATGCTATATCCCAGAAAAAAATAATTTACGGCAAATTTTAGTAAAAAGCAATAAAATGTACATAAGCTTGTCGTTGAAAGATTGTGGTTTATTTTTGACATCCAATATCGTATATTTTGAATAAACAACATCCCTCCAATTACACGTTAATGTGGATTTTACTCGAATTTAAAGCATTTGGGGCTACTAGTAGTGATGAAAATATTACATATTTTCCCAATGAAGGGCAATATTTTAAAATTCAGAACTATTCTCTCAGAATTTCCAAAATCTAACTATTTTTTATTAATTTTTTGTTAGTTTTAATCAAGGACTGTATTTTAATACATTTAAAACAATCTTATTGTTTTTTTAAAGACAAACATTTCTGTTTAAAAAATATATTTATCCAACAGGATTAAAAAAATATAATTTTTTCATTTATATCAAAAACAAAAAACAAGTTCATCGTTTGTGATATCGATCAGTAAAGTTTGAAATTATTTCATCACCAGAAAAAAATATTCAATAACAACAAATATTTGAATTTCCGTGCAAAAATTTATGATCCATTAAAGTAATCCCAAAAACTACTCTCCTTTATTACATAGAACCAGAGACAGTAATTGTTATTAATTTTATTTAAAAAAATTTAAATTAAAAAATTTATTTGGTTTGTATTTTATTTTTCAGAAAATACAAATTGCTTTTGATTTGTATTTTTTATATTTTTCGTAAAAATTACTGAGAAATTTTTCAAACAAAAATCAATAATAAAAAACACAAATAATTTTTAAACCATAAGGCACAAATAAAAATCAGACAATGATTTTTATTTTTTGAAATTAATTATAAAACTCATTATGCGATATTTACCTTTAAAATTATCGGGATTAAACAGAGATTAATAGAAAATTGGTAAAATTTCTTTACCACTAATATAATCGAACAAATTTGCAGAAATTAGATTAAAAAATTGGAAAATTAAATTCTTTAGGTGATTTTTTTTCTTTGTTTAGAAAAACAAAAATCATTGATTGATTTCTATTTTTGTTTGAATAAATAAAAATTACTAAGTGAGTATTATTAAAAAAATCATAAAAAATTTTTTTTATTGAAATAAATAGAATAAAAATCGAAAATAATTTTTATTTTAAATTTTTATTATAAAAATCAAGAAAAAAAGTTTATTGAGGAAATCAATTAAAAAAGGTTCGGGAAATATATTGGTTCATTCAAAACATTTCTATGACGATTCTTTTATACTGACTTTTTTTAAGTAAAAATTTCATAGATAATAATTATTTTCTGTCTCTGCATAGAACCTTGTTGCGGATCATGTACTTCTATAATTTGAACAAGGTCCTCAAATACGATAACACAATGTTAAATGATATAGTCTTTTGAGGAGTACTTTTTATACGCGCACATAACATATACAATTTTTGAAAATTTTCTAAGTAACACCATAAACATACATTTTCGCGTCTATATAAAACTATTGAAAAGTTTTCATTTAAAACAATGAATGAAAAAGAAAATGATTGAAAATATTTTTTTATTTCACAGAAAAAGTTTCATCATAAATAAGCTTTGTTCCAGAACTTTTCTGGCATAGAATAATTTTATACATAGAAGTGAATCTGAGCATGACAGAACCTACATAAGTCTGCTGTCAAAAACCTAAGTCGTGAGAATGTATTAGTTAAGAAATATATAAAACAACAAACACAAACTTTATGGTTGAAAAAGTTTTAATATGTTTGTTTAATAACATTTCGATATTTTGAGAAATAATGCTTTTAATTCGTCATTTTTATTAAAATTCTATTAATGCAAGAAAGATTTTTATTTAAAATTATTCAAAATTTCATTTAAACTCGTTGTGTTTGCTGGGTTGGACAAATATTGACAAATATTGTTAATTTCAATGCAGCCCAAATGCAGTCTAAATACACCACACCACCACACTAAATACAACACTAATAGGAACGGCATATTAATAATGGCTTAAAGTTAGTAACACTTGCATCAGTGCAATGATGTTATCCGTCTATAAAATTAGTCTATTGAACTTTTTTGAAAACGGTATATGTATGTTAAACAAGAATAGGCTCTTTAAAAATTCGACACAACAAATTTTATATACATATGTATACGAAAATGGTACTATAATCATCAGTTAAGCAAACATCAATCATTTAAATATAACCTCTACAATAATAACTACTATATTGCTTATTGCAATTTAATCACAATGTGGTAGGATATGGTGTATTCGGATACATTTTGTATTTTCATATTTTTGTTAATTTATGTAAAAAAATAAAATACTCATACAGGTGTATTAAATTCTCCAAGTACCTGTACATGTGAGAGAGTAATATTTCTTATGCTCACTTTCGCATCTATTTATTACCGACATCGGCAGAGCGTAAAATTTTCTTGCTTCACTAACACAACTTCAGTTTTTGGTTTTACATTCTTTGCACTGAAAAAAAAAGTTTGTAACATTTTTTAGTATTGTATAGTGTTCTACTTTACAGTATACCTTTTGATTTTGTATGAATATATGTTAGAAAAAACTAAAGCATAAACTATTATTTTTGTTCATTACCATCGGAAATGCATTTATTTGCAATTTAAGATATAAAGTGGACCTTAATATATACTCAGTGCAGTTAAAACTAAATAAGTAATGGAAGATTTTAAAAATTTAAAAAATAATAGATTGTTATGTGTATAAAAATATTCTCCATAAAGTTCTGCACTCAGATGGTATGCCCTAAATGTCAATTATATGGAAATATTATCAGGACATTGAAGTAAATTCGCTTATATGTCAGGATATAACATAGTAGCGGATATTATATTTGTTTAGGAGTTTGTGTCGATGATTAAACTTTTTAAAATTTTCATTATATAATTGATTCACTCAGAAAAAATAACATTCGACAAATAGGAACTTATCTTATGTTTAACATCAGAGATTTCTCTGTGTGTATTTCAATCAAAAAACTTCAAAAATAAGAGAATGACGTACGTACGTGTGAATGAAGAAAAACCAGAGAGCTCTTAAGGTGGCTCTTCGCGTATATCTGATTTATTAATTTATGTATTCTGCCTAAAAAGAATTAATGAATTTTCTCTTCGTACTTGTAAAAAGTACGGGAACATAAAAAACTAAATTTCTCATTCAATAATTAAAAAATTTTAAAAATTTTTTTTCAATGTACTTTTTAAACAAATAATTTATTCAACATTTTTTTTCTATTTGCCAGGAAAAAAATTTTTGGCTAAAAAAGTTAATAATATATAAGCATAAGTTCCTAAATTGTACACTGAAAATAATCCATGCTCAACTTTACTTCTATTTTCGTAATATTTAAAAAAATTTCGTGTATAATACGAAATATTATTTAATAGAACCCTTTTCTATTTTTACGAAAGTACGAAAACCTTTCGTAATATTTTTTTCTTAAATTTTAGCGAAATTAAAGATAATGATATTAATTATATTATGATTAAATAAAACTACAACATTTTTATAAACGGATCTGATAGCCAGAAAACTGGCACTCATCACTGCCCTCAGACTTGATGCCATAAATGCTTGGACACACAGGCCATACGGCCATGCGGCTATTATGAGGGAAACATCTTTCCTCCCGGGCAATATTGATTACTGCATACCCAAACCTTTCCTCCGTAGGGACTTCGGATACACAATATCCGAAAACTCTTCACCGGAGGATAACAGTTCCCCAAGAACCCTCCTGGTATATACGGATGGTTCTAAAAAAGGGGAACGAGTTGGAGGTGGCATTTTTATCCCTGAATTTGGAACTAAAATAAGCTTTAGGATACAGAATAATTGTAGTCCACTACAGGCTGAACTATCAGCCATAAAAAGAGCAGCAAATTGGCATTGGTACCACAGAATATCAAACAGAGTTATTCAAATTTGTACCGACAGCCAAGCTGCTATCAAATCCCTGATTGGTGTATATACTACATCTAAACTAGTCCAGGAATGCCGGGCATCCTTAAACAGGATGGCGAGACATTCAATAATCGTGCTCAAATGGGTACGGGGACACGGGGATTTGACTGGCAACTATATCGCTGATGAATTAGCGAAACTAGGAGCCTCAATGTCCGACAGAGACATAGACATCTTTTGCGGAATACCGCTAAAAACTTGCAAGACCATAATAGATGGAAAGTTCTATGAAATTTCTCAGACAAGATGGCGTAATGAACCAACTTGTATCAATACAAGGAAGATATTGCCAAACTTGGACAGTAAACGCACGTCATATCTTCTACAAATAAACCGCCCTCATATCAGCAACCTTGTTGCTGTCATTACGGGGCATATCTCATTGGGAAACCATGCAAGAAGACTTGGAATTCCCCACAACGACTTCTGTAGAAGTTGTCAAGACGAAGAGGAGGAAGAATCCATCGAACATCTTCTCTGTCAATGCCCGGCGCTAGCGGACACTCGATCCGTATATCTAGGAAAACGACTATTTGATGACTTGTCAGAACTATCCAATCTAGGACTGGATAACATAAATGCCTTCATCAGGCACAGTAACTGGTTTTAGGACCACCAAGCCATAATTAAGGCACTCACTAGTCCGCAAGGACAGACCTCTCAATCTTCTCCTCCACTTCAATTTCTATTCTATGACTTAATCCTAAACTATCTTCTTCTATCCTCTACCCTCTTTCTTTTATATTTTATCATCTTTACAGGTATCACAAAGGGACCAACAGGACCCAAGTGTGCGTCTTTGCAGCCTGAATACCTAACCTAACCTATAAATTTTAAGAAAATTGAGAATTTCTTGAATTATTTTCATTAAAAAAATTAAAAATTCGTGTGGGAATAATTTTGAACTAAAATAAGAAAATTTATTTTAAAATGAACAAAAATGTTTAAATAAATATTTCGTAAATTTTACCATATTTATTCAAAATTCCCTTTTTTCAATGTAAATTAATTTTTAATTAATTAATTTTTTCAATAATATTTTGCATTATACTAAAATATTTCGTACAATTTCGTATATTTTACGAAAGAATTTCGTGGTGCGAAACAACGAACGGTTCGTACAATATACGACATTTTTCGTATGTATTAGGCATGGATTTTTTCAGTGTATGAATTTTTTCATATTAATTTTTTCAAACAATATCTAGAAGCCTGGACTTTCGAATATTTCGAATTTAAATTATATTTTTCCTTTTGTTAAGAAAGAACAATCCAATCGATGTGTATAAATGTACTAAACACGAGAAAAATAAAAAATATTTTTAATGTGTTTGTTAAAAAAATTACCTGCAAGACCTTTTATTCTAGTATTTTCACGTAAAAGTTTTGAAGCATTACGAGAGAATTAAGTTCTCACAAGTGTGTTGAATATACACAGAACACGTATGTGAAAAGAGGAAAATGTTATTGTTGTAAAACAATGTTATAGTTCAACAGTTATTTAGAATTCCAAAAAATCCGAATTAATAAGTTTTCTGTTGTAAAGATCATATGAACCATTAAAGTGTCATAAAGAGATACACTAGAATACAGATGCAAAGAATATAGATATCGTACCACCCGTTTTAATAGTATGTAAAGGCTATCCATATTGTACGAAAGTGTACTTGAATATACTTCCATACAGTACAAAAATAATGCTGTTAACATGCTTTGAACAATTAGAAGTTTCGCCCTGTACACACAATCGCTATTGAAGGGGGTATCTTTAGCAATAGGAACATGATTGTTAATATAAATTTTGTTTTTGTTGTAAAATGTATTGTTTTTGTTGAAAATATTTAAAAAATTTATCTACATTAGACCGACTCGCAATAGAAAATCACTTAGATTCAAAATATTAATTACCAAATAATGATATAGATACAGAATTTTGAATTTTGTCTTTATTTACATAATTGGACATAGCTCCCATACAAAGTCCTTTTACGAAAATCTCTTAAGCGCACATTACTAATTACCAAATATTTGGCACAAATATTTGTTTTGTATACAAAAAATCAATTTCAAGATTTTTTTACGATCGGTTCATAACACGGGTTTGGTCGGTCCCATACAGGTTCCCTTTATTTTCATTAAATATTTCATTAAACACACATTACTTATTGCTAAATTACGACATAAATACAAAAATTTACGATTTTAAACGATCGGTCTATAATTGGTCATATCTCCCATACTATGTCCAGCCCCTAAAAGCACTTTAACCGTATTTAAAGAGCATTACCAATTTGTGTTGAACAAAATTTTGTGTAGAATAAAATTATATATGTAGGTATTTGTATTTTGAAAATCCTTAAATCTTTCACACACAAGCATACATGCAAATTACTAAATACCGCTAAGCGCTACAAAAATATAAAGAAAAATTTCGTTTATAATATTCAATAAATCTTGGAATTGTAATAGATTTAACTTTTGGGTTTTTTTCTATTTAAGACATGAGAAAACTTATTTCTACAAATATTTGATCAAGTAGAAAAGTAATAACATAAAAGCAGCTGGTGGAGTGTATTTAAGATTTGGCACAGCCGAATATAGCACTCTAACTTGTTTCCTTTATTGAAGTCACGGTAAAAATTACTATCATGTCGTGTAAATCTGATACATCGAAATGTTTTTCTTAATTTTCAGCGCAAAAAAGTCTCATTTTCAGTAGCTTCTTACGCTTCACGTTGATATTATTTTAACTACAAAAAGTCTCGTTATCAAAATGTTAATTATACTAAGATCTTAAAAATTTATGCACAGCCTTAATATTTTTTGTCAAAATTTGAAAAAAAAAAATATTAAATTAAATTTTTGAAGTTTGAAAATAAAATTTTTTATTGAAATACTAAATGATGAAGAGTATATAATATACGACTTACCGAATTTAGCATTGTTATTTTTTTATTTGAAGTTTTGTTAGGTCGTTTTACTTTATAAAATGGCCTTTAATATCTTTGCATTACGTTGAAACATTAAATTATGTGTTAATAACAAAACAAAATTTGCGTGGGATATGTTTTTTATTATTGTTACTCTTTCATAAAATTTAATGTTTATTAATCAAAATAATGGTAATTGTACATAAAATTTTGTTTCATATCTTTGGAACTGAATGTACCTATATAAATATGTATATACCTATGTATATACAAACATAGGTAAGTATCTACATACATATACCCATATGTAGGTATATTCTTATAATGTACTCTAAGGTACATTAATGAAAACACTATTTTATTGGACATTAATCAAGATTTTAAGTTCTACACATTTTTTGGTAAATATAAATTTCAATTTTATATAGATATTTACCTGTTATATTTTTCACATTAGAACAAAGGAACATGAATCGATTAGTTCAATAAAATTATAAATAAAACACAAAACAGCATCTGAAGCACCAATGTTACATTAACAACTTATTTTTTGTTGTTGTAAAATGTTCCAATTGTTTTGTTTTAATAAACACTTACTCGATTCCCAATCATAATTTCAATTCAGTTCATTTGTTATAAACGATTAATAAGGAATCACAATGTCAATCAGTTTTTAGTTAAAAATGTACACAAGTCGGAGACCTGCGCCGACAAATAAAATCGCCGTCGGCCGCTGACACTAAAAATATCGGCGACGACTTAAAATCGACTGTAAGCTGGCGAAGTTTTTAACTGCGTATAGTTTTTAAATTTTTAACGATTTTAAATAAAAACGGAATCCGAGAGATCAAAAAGTGGGATTTGGATCGTCTTGTTTAAAACAGGATGAACATTCGTAACCCAAATATATTTTTGTTAAGGTGGTATTAGACGACATGTATTTTACATATGTACTTCACTTTTTTAACCACATGTAATTCCGAAGGTATGTCAAAATTTTTATTTTACATACGCTTCATAATTTTTGATATCACAATTGTTAAAATTATAAATTAATTTATTAAAAATTAAAGAAATACTTTTACATGTTCTTTATTCATTTTCTTTTATGTTTTTTTTTTATTAATTTATTCAAATGTAATACATGTACCCACTTGGCCTGTAAAAATTATATTACAAGTATTCTTATTATCTATGAGAACATCCACTCCTTCTAACGACCCCTACAAATACATATATAAAATATAAAAATAAGATAAACAATGTACCCTAATTATCAGCCAAAATTGTTGGATTGAAGCATATCAAGAATTCTTAGCTTGAGGGTTATTACAGATAATGTGGGTAAGAAGGGCAGCCACTCAATCAAACATGAGTGGCTCATATGGGTCCACGTAGTTGCGGTCCCGTTGTGTTACTGATAATGTAAAAGAACGTAAATTCCTGGGTAATAAATTCCAAATACGAGCAGATTGTACAACAAATGATTGTTCATATATTGAATTATGTATAGCAGATATAATAATTTGTGGATTCCGAATAGATCTTGTAAATAATATTTTTTGTACAATATACTGGAGTATTTGAAGTTTAATGATTTTATATAGTTATATTAAAAGCGAAATTAAAAGATAATCATCAAAGTCAAGATTCAAAAAATTTTTCAAGTGTGAGGAAATATGAGCTCTTACCCTAACATATACAAATCTAATAATTTTATGCACAATAAATTTAATTTTTTTTTTGTAGTCATGTTACAACGTGAATAAACCTCAATACAATAATTAACATGTGACATAAGTAATGAATGTCCAACTGACCTTTTAACATGTAAAGGTAGAAAAAGATTTAGGTGATATAAACCACGTAAAGTCAGACGACTCTATAGCATATATTATCAACATGTAGTCCAAAAGATAAACTATCATTAATTATATCTCCAAGACATCGCAAAGAACTGACAATTTCAACATTAGAGCCACAAATCCTTAAAATGAAGTCGAACAAATCTGTTCTGCTCGGTCTAAATACTAACCGCTTTATACAAAAACGATTATTAACATAACAATGGTTGTTAAAACCTTTTTTATATGGAAAAAGTGTACAGTAAACCATTGTTAACTTTAATAATCGTTTTTGCATAAGGCCCTATAGCTTTACTCTTATCTGGGTTGATATGTAGGCAGTTTATTGTCATCCAATCATCCAGATTGGACAAATCATAGTTTATAGTGGCTTGCAAAGTATCAACAAATTGTCTCTCACCAGACCATAAAATTTGTATATCATCAGCAAAAGCAAATGGTTTACAATTACTGTAACTTATTGATTCAAACAAATCATTTAGGAATAATGTAAATAGAATAGGGCCAATTACAGAACCCTGGGGAACGCCTGATTTTACAAATTTTAGGTCAGAGATGAGCCATTAACAGAAACAAATTGCCTACGATCACAAAGATAAAACCAAATTAATCGACAAGCAGATTTTTAAAAATTATATCTAGTTCCTAGTTTATGAATCAACAAAGTGTGTCTAACTTGATCAAATGCAGTTCAACTGATAGTAAAACACTGACCTTACTCGCATTAGAAAATTCTCTAATTGATCGAGTATTTTTTTCATCAATCAATTTTGTAATTTGATCCTTAATTAAATTTTCAACATCATTAGATAACGATATCAAAATACCAATTGGTCTCATGTTATCATTTGTAAGTTGACCACTGTTTTTAGGAATTGGAATGATCTTAGAAATTTTCCAGGCTCTGGGGTATTTACATGAAGTAAAAATATTATTAATAAAATATAAAAGATACACAGAGAAAACAGATTCGTTGCAGTAACCGAATTTGTTTCCAATCGAATTTAGTCAGTTCTAACAACTACCACATAATTCTATTGCAGTAACTGTAAAATTCGATTAGTATTTCCTAATACATGAAACTCCGAATTATTTAAAAAAATAATTCGGTAATGAGAATTGAAACTATTAGTATTTACAACTGAAATATTAATTATTATGCCTTTATTTGTGGATTTTATTTATAAGCAATCAAATTTAAAAAATACGTAAAAATGCTTAAAGATACACACATTTTAAATACTTCTCGCATCTCATTTATGGGAATATTATGTACATATTTGACTTTTGGTTAGAGCGAATTTCCTTTCAGTTTTTGGAGAAATATTCTACGTTGAACGGTTTGCATTTCTTGTAGATTTGAATTACTTGCTTTTATTCCTGCAAACTCAAATAAATCTTTTAAAAGCAGCTACAAAATGGATTTTTGATTAAACATTACCATTTTCAATTTTATTCGCCTGTAACATTAAACATCAAGCCGCAACAGCAATTCCATTTATCTTTTTAAATATTTTTTATATCACATTTTTTTAATAAATATTTTTGTAGACGTCAACAAAAACTACGAAATAATCGGTTGAGAATTTCGAATTTATTTAGACTCTTTAACTTTTTCAACTGATAATTGGTTGTGATGATAGAATAATGTTTATTTAACTAAAAATTTGTAGCTTCAACCTATTTTTCGGTTACAAATACTAATATTTAAAATAATTACATTTGAATGCTAAATTTAATTCGGTTGTATTTACCGAATTAATAAAAAGAATTATATGAAAGACTAAATTGGTTAATATAATAATTTGGAAATGGTTAAAATCATAATTTGATTACAATTATAGATTTTCAGTTCTAAAAATAGAAAATCACTTATATCTATAGTTTTTTAATAGCGGCAATGGAATTTTAGTTAACTTTACTAAATATTTATTATGGAAACCGATTTCCTATCGATCTTTTTTCTGTGTGTACTTGCTTATATAAGGAAAAATAATTTTTACAAATGTTATATATATACCATCTGTTCCTATTGAGGTAGACTTTATTTTAAATATATCATTATACAAGTCAATTTCTGTTATACTATTATTATAATAAAGTCATTAATATTATTATAAAACTTTGAAAATTCAGGTTCATCATCATTCACATTTAACTGATTAGAAATTAAGTGTTCATTAATGCAGTTAACATTAATATCTGGATGAATAGTGGGGCCATTTAAAACACCAGCATTACGCAAAGCGTTCCACATCTGCCTCGTGTTATTCAGATTAAAAATTCTCGTACCATAATTTTCCTTAAGTTTTCTAATTTCCGTCTTTGTCCTATAAAAGACTTCGTACTTTTATAAATATTCCACCTAAAGTCGCTCCTATCACTTAAATAATTCTTTAAAGTTATGTTCCTTAATGATCTCAAATAATTAATCTTATTAGAGAATTTTATTTTTTTGTATCTTCTCGGAAGCAAAGTTTCCCTTGAGGGAATATAACTTAACAGTTCAATAAAAAGTTAGTTAAAGAAGTCAAGTTGTTCATTGGTATCATTAGTTAGGTATAATTGTGTAAAGTCTACTTGAAGTAAATGTTCCTCAATAGCAGCAATATTTGCATAAAGTAGTCACAGGAACAAAAAAGGAAGCACATATCAAAGAGTGATGGGAAATGAATGGTAACTGAACAGACAAATTTTGACTAACAAGGAAGTAATCAATAAGTGAAGTTGATTGATGATAAGATTCAAAATATGTTATAAATCTTCAGACTAAGGTGAATTAAAAAGGTCAATGTCAAAATCACCAACTAAAATGATGTTATCATGTCGAACAAAAAAATCACAAAAAAAACTGATCAAATAACATTAAATTTTCTTCTGGGAAAGTAAATAACACTTATTAATATTGGGATCATATCAAAATTATCCCTTAAAAAGATAGCCACACCACCTCTATAACCATAAGGTCGATCGTTCCTACATACCGTATATCCTGGAATATTTATGGCTTGGTCATGTATAGTAGTATCGAGCCAACTTTCAGTATGGCAAAGTATATCTAGATGAATTTTCTAAAAGCAAGGACAATTCATCAAGTTTGCAAGATCTTATTGAAGGACAAAGGCTCTGAGCATTGATGTGCCCAATTTTTAAATTATTCGAAACATTAGAAAAAATACATTCAATATTACCATTGCTGATAATAGGGCCTAAATTTATCCTAGAAGTCATATGATGTCAAAGAAACTGTATGCAGAGTCGTAAGGAAGTAAGAGTAGTGAAATATATACTAAATAATAATTTAAACATAATTATTAAAAAAAAATAAAACTTTTTAACGCTTTCAACCAAATATATACATAGTATAGAGTAATATAAAGCAAATAAATTCATAATATTAATCGAGTGACATTAAATTCAATTCAAAATTAATGAAAATTATAATCATAAGTTCTAATATTTATAATCAATTGTTAAACCATAGATCTATGAAACATATATTCAAAAATCAACCATAAATAAACCATTATATATTGTCATCACAATTTAGAACATGTAAAGAAGTCCATCTCTATTTCAGTACCATCGGGAAACTTAATTTTAGCTAAGGGTACATCTCTATTTAAATTGCTAAACCAAGTTATCTTTTTTTCTTTACGTAAAGAACGGCATTATATTTGTAGCCTGATGGAAGCAGAAATTAAAATACCATTAAGATACCATTAAGAACTGTTATACGCCCCTTAGTATTAATCTCAACATTTTTTATACTTTCGTTGCATTGTTTTAAACTGGTTCGAAATTCATTAAGAGATGTCGATAGATCAGAATTGAGGATTCATGAATTGAGGACTCAATTAAGTCATTTAAACATTGTTGTTCATTCCGCACAAAGAATAAACAATAAGTAAAACGCTGTCATTTTTTTACAACAATAACATTACGCTCTTCTCACAGACGAGTGCTGTGTAAATCCGATATGTAAAAATTTTATTCTCTCTCAAAACTTAAAAACTTTTTCGCGAAAATTTGAGGATAATAGCACTTTGAAATATTTTTTTATCACTTAACATTATATTTTATAATTTTTTGCACAATTTAAACACATTTAATAGCATGACAATAATATATTTTTTACAAACGAAAAAAATATATTTTTTGTTTTTTGACATTGAATTTTTGTTATTTGAAATTAAAACTAAAAAAAACAATGTTGTAAATTTTCGTATGGTAAACGAAAAATATATTTCAAATAAATAATTTATTTTTTTCAATATTATAGATTAAAAAACAAATAGACGTGTTTATAAAATGTTTATAGATAAAATATGTGCAAAATATCTTAAGAAACCCTTCTAAGTATAAATTGAAATGTACTAATTTTTTCAATATTATTTTTTGCAACTACAACGTTGACTTGAGAATTCTACTAATACATTCTTAGAGTTAGGTACCGGATGACAGTAGACTTAGGTACTTTTGACAACAGTTTCATTTCTTATTTATTCTTTGATTCCGCATTTCATCAGAAAAAATACTAAAATTATTGTCAAAATTTTTTATCTAATTCATCAATATATTTACGCATTATGGAATCATCCCTGCTGGCATATAGTAGTATATAGGCGAAACTAATTGTTAAGGACCTAAGTCCCCTGTCAAAGACCTAACTGGTGAGAATGTATTAGTAGAAGCACAAAAATAAACACAGTTGTTCAAAATGTATTTTTTGGACGTTATTCTTTGTGTGTTATTAATGAAATTTTATATATCAGTGAATGAAAATATTAGTGATTTTTTTGAAAAGATATTTTATTTCACAACATATTATAAACACGTCTTTTTGTTATTTTTTATGTTGAATTAAAAAAAAAGTATGTAAAATACTTTTTTTAATTTTCAATACTAAATGTACAGCTTTTCATTTTTCAGTTTTAATTAAAATAAAATGTCAAAGAATAAAAAATATTTTCTTTTCGTTTGTAAAATATAAATTATTTTCGGGGTTTTAAATAAATGAAAAGTGTTGAAAAAAATAATAAACATTAAGTTTAAGTGATAAGAAAAACTAATAAGTGGTAATATCCTCGCAATTTTGTGAAGAAAATTTGATGTTTAGTGAGTGCGTTTAGTTCTCACAGGTTTGTTTTATTCTCTCAGAGCTCGTCTGTGTGAATAGAATAAATATTTTTCATCTGGGACATTTACACACATATAGTGAATCAACTAAGTTTTTTGCCTACCTTTTTTTAAATGGCCCCAATATTCATCCAGATATTAATGTAAACTGCATTAATGAACACTTAATTTCTAATCAATTAAATATGAATGATGACGAACCTGAATTTTCAAAGTTTTATAATAATATTAATGACTTTATTATTATAATTAATATTAATGACTTTATATATATATATATATATATATATACTATATATATATATAATTATATATATATATATATATAATATATATATATATATATATATATATATATATATATATATATATATATATATATATATATATATATATATTATATTATATATATTATATATATATATATATATATATATATATATATATATATATATATATATATATATATATATATATATATTATAATATATATATATCACATTTGTAAAAATTATTTTTCCTTATATAAGCAAGTATCTTTTATATTTTATTAACAATATTTTTACTTCATCTAAATACCCCAGAGCCTGGAAAATTTCTAAGATCATTCCAATTCCTAAAAACAGTGGTCAACTTGCAAATGATAACATGAGACTAATTGGTATTTTGATATCGTTATCTAATGATGTTGAAAATTTAATTAAGGATCAAATTACAAAATTGATTGATGAAAAAAAAATACTCAATCAATTAGAGAATTTTCTAATGCGAGTAAGGTCAGTGTTTTACTATCAGTTGAACTGCATTTGATCAACTTAGACACACTTTGTTGATTCATAAACTAGGAACTAGATATAATTTTTAAAAATCTGCTTGTCGATTAATTTGGTTTTATCTTTGTGATCGTAGGCAATTTGTTTCTGTTAATGGCTCATCTTCTGACCTAAAATTTGTAAAATCAGGCGTTCCCCAGGGTTCTGTAATTGGCCCTATTCTATTTACATTATTCCTAAATGATTTGTTTGAATCAATAAGTTACAGTAATTGTAAACCATTTGCTTTTGCTGATGATATACAAATTTTATGGTCTGGTGAGAGACAATTTGTTGATACTTTGCAAGCCACTATAAACTATGATTTGTCCAATCTGGATGATTGGATGACAATAAACTGCCTACATATCAACCCAGATAAGAGTAAAGCTATAGGGCCTTATGCAAAAACGATTATTAAAGTTAACAATGGTTTACTGTACACTTTTTCCATATAAAAAAGGTTTTAACAACCATTGTTATGTTAATAATCGTTTTTGTATAAAGCGGTTAGTATTTAGACCGAGCAGAACAGATTTGTTCGACTTCATTTTAAGGATTTGTGGCTCTAATGTTGAAATTGTCAGTTCTTTGCGATGTCTTGGAGATATAATTAATGATAGTTTATCTTTTGGACTACATGTTGATAATATATGCTATAGAGTCGTCTGACTTTACGTGGTTTATATCACCTAAATCTTTTTATACCTTTACATGTTAAAAGGTCAGTTGGACATTCATTACTTATGTCACATGTTAATTATTGTATTGAGGTTTATTCACGTTGTAAGATGACTACAAAAAAAAATTAAATTTATTGTGCATAAAATTATTAGATTTGTATATGTTAGGGTAAGAGCTCATATTTCCTCACACTTGAAAAATTTTTTGAATCTTGACTTTGATGATTATCTTAAATTTCGCTTTTAATATAACTATATAAAATCATTAAACTTCAAATACTCCAGTATATTGTACAAAAAATATTATTTACAAGATCTATTCGGAATCCACAAATTATTATATCTGCTATACATAATTCAATATATGAACAATCATTTGTTGTACAATCTGCTCGTATTTGGAATTTATTACCCAGGAATTTACGTTCTTTTACATTATCAGTAACACAACGGGACCGCAACTACGTGGACCCATATGAGCCACTCATGTTTGATTGAGTGGCTGCCCTTCTTACCCACATTAGCAGTAATGACCCTCAAGCTAAGAATTTTTGATATGCTTCAATCCAACAATTTTGGCTTATAATTAGGGTACATTGTTTATCTAATTTTTTATTTTATATATGTATTTGTAGGGGTCGTTAGAAGGAGTGGATGTTCTCATAGATAATAAGAATACTTGTAATATAATTTTTACAGGCCAAGTGGGTACATGTATTACATTTGAATAAATTAATAAAAAAAACATAAAAGAAAATGAATAAAGAACATGTAAAAGTATATATATATATATATATATATATATATATATATATATATATATATATATATATATATATATATATATATATATATATATATATATATATATATTATATATATATATATATATATATTATATATATATATATATATATAATATATATATATATATATATATATATATATATATATATATATATATATATATTATATAATATATTATATATATATATATATATATATATATATATATATATATATATTATATATATAATATATATATATATATATATATATATATATATATATATATATATATATATATATATATACTCTTCTCACGAAGGTAAAGGGTATGAAAACGTGTAAATACAGCTTACGAAGGGGATACAAAAAACAAAAAACTAGAATTAAAATTTTGCTCGCGTGTTAAAAAAATAAAACTCGCGATTTTAATGTTAAAACGAGCGATATTAATAAAATAGCGATCGCGAGCGATATTTTTACCTACTCTGAAAAATACCAATAGTGTGTGTGTAGTGCTGATTTTTTCATCTGTCTCTCTATTTTTCGACCCTATAAAGTATATACATATGTATATTCTGGATCGTTATAGATAGCGGAGTCGATTAAGCCATGTCCGTCTGTCTGTCTGTCTGTTGAAATCAGTTTTTAGAGGACCCCAGATATCGGCGAGATCCGAATCTTCAATAATTCTATTAGACATGCTTTCGAGAAGATCGCTATTTAAAATCAGCAAAATCGGTCGGTAAATAACGGAGATATGAGCAAAAATCCGAGACAACCTCTGAAAATTTTATCAAAAAATTTCATATTTTTTCATGCTTTGTTATAAAAGCAACAACAACACTGTATATTAGAACAAGTAAGAGTGCTATATTCGGCTGTGCCGAATCTTATATACCCTTCACCATAGTGTATTTTAAACATCTTTTATATATTTTAAATTTTTTCCCGACATTGTTATTACGTCAAAAGCTAAACAAAAAGAACAACAACAACAACGCTAAACGAAATAAAACACAAAATGCACAAGGCATCTAAACCAACAGACATCTAAACATACATAACGAAAAACACAGAAAAACAAAAATAACAACGCAATGACGCCAACAGCATCCAAACCAAGGGTGCCCAAGCCCTATGCGCTTGGTACTCTTTTGTTTTTGTAAATGCGCTTAGCTATAGACAATGTGTTTTCTATACACTTATATGCGCTTAATACGTAGCAATACGTTGTTGTTGTTCTTAACAGTATACAAGCAAGAGTAAAACAACAACACTTTCGTATTCATTGCTGGTAAACATTGACGAGACGTAGATTTTGTTTTTGTTTATCGTAAAAAAAATTGTTTTAAAAAGCACTTGGAAAAAATTTGTGTTAGTTTTAAATTTCAAACTTACATTATTCGCATAAAATTATTGTACAATAACTCACAATCTACTCTCATATAATTGAAAACGTTTGAAATACTTTTTTCTATTCATTAAAAAATATATTTGCAAAACAAAAGGGAAAATTATTTTATTTTAACAAAAAATGCAAATCATATTTGAATTCATAATGAGTTGAATTCGAGCGGAAAATCAGTAAATGTGTGTTTGCAAGAAAAAGGTTTTATGATGGTAATAAAAAAATACGCATTTACACACGTGCAAAAGTGTAAACATGTAATAAAACCACAAGCAAATTTTTAGAAATTTAAAGAAACAAATAAACATATGTATACATACATGCATACATACATACATACATACATACATACATACATACATACATACATACATACATACAAAAATACAAGTAATTCATAAAAAACAAAAGTTGCAGCCTTATGTGACGTAGGGTAGAAGAGGGATCATTGCCATAGGGGCACATCTATCAATGCGAATAACTTGAAAACCGAGTAATCGATTTTATCGCATTAATAAATTTTGTTTTCGTTTATCGATTATCTATCATCCCTGAAAATTTGAAACATTAACTTTACATATGATGGGAGGCAGACATGATTAATTGTTTTTCAAAGGGCTGTGAAAATATTTCACTGTGTGAACTTTTTGTGCTAACTTTTTTAGTTTTTTTGATAGAAAAAATATATTGGTCAGTATTCGAATGTCAATAATAGTGAACAATAAGACATAATAAAATTTTCGATAATATAATTTGAAGCCCGAAAAAAATTGAAATTAAACCTCTGAACTGCCCGTGGGGCTCATGCGCCAAATATATGTAATGCTTGTGATGTAGAACAAAATTAGGTTAAAATATAGAAAAAATCAGTAATAATTTGTTTTAATTTTTTTTGTTAAGTTTTGTGAAATAAACAATAAATATCTGATTTATTATACTTTGTTTAATGAATTAAGGTATAAAACAGCAAAATAAATTTTTATTTTTGTAATTTTTTCTTTTATTTTACTAATGACAAATCTGCCCCATCCCCTTGGCGCATTTGCCCCATGGATGGGGCGGTATCGCCGTTTTTGGTCAGTGCGGAAAATTTAAAAAATATGTACATGAGGATGACTTAAGAAAAATTGAAAGGAATAAAACTAAAGCCAACATATCTAAGTATCCGAACCAAGAAAAAAATTAAGAATATGTATTGTGGTTTTAATTTGAGGCCACCCCAAAAAAAGTGTCATATGGTCCCCCTTCTACCCTACACACATAAATATGTTTTTAGTTTTTCTTACCTAAAATGTCTTCTTTCTTGCCACACACTATTAAATTATGTGGCACAATTCAAAAATTCTAAACTGCAAATAATATGCATACACATGTACATATGAATGGATGTACATACATAGGTACATATGCACATACATAGTTTCATTGCATTTTCTATTTTTCGTTTTTTTGATATCGGTAAAATGGTTATGTGTTATAAATTTTAATTTGTTGTGTCTACAAAATTATAAAACTCGCGATTAATTCGTTTCGACTCGAATCGCGCGCGAGTTCTTTTTAACGCTCTTTTAATTTTCAATTCTTATCGCGAGTTTTATTTTTAAACTCGTCAAAAAGAGTCAAAAAGATCTATTCGTGGAAAAATGAAATATTTAAATCGCTCGAGTAAAACTAGAGGCCGCAATTTTTAAGGTAATTTAATGAAATTTGGTATGATCTTCTATTGTTCCAGAGACAAAAATGGTAAAGATATAAAATCCCTTTCAAAATTTGACTAAAATATCCACAGTTTTATTGAACAATAAATGGCTTAAGTTATCTGTTTATTTATGAAAACTTAATCACATTTTACTTCTTGTAACAGGCGAAGGGTATTATATGTATTATCTATAGGTATATTATCTATCTAACGAACTATAAAACATATATGTCAAATGAAAAACAATAAAGTAAATGACAATTTTTTTAAAAAAATCATGCATTGATTTGTCATTGACTTGCATGCAGAAGTGATTTAAACAAAAGTATGTTATTTGTCTCTCGATATTAATATTTTATACTTTCTTGGAAAGACAATTTTCTTTTGGAGATTACATTGCACATTGGGGCAAAGATACTTAAAACATCGCGATTAATAAACTGCAAGGTTTTGATATTAGTGTTTGGTATCAATGAAAAGAGAATTTCTCCTGTATTATATACTAGCAAATACCCGGTGTGCTTCGCTGCCCCAACCAAAATAAATACATAATAACCAAAAAAATATTTATTTAGTTACTAAATTATTCATTTAAATTCTAAAATAATTGATTAATGATCTTTTTATTTCTTACTTGCTAAAATTTAATATATACTTTTATTCTTAAAAATTAATTCATATTCTTAGGTGTAGCGATATACAATATTTTTTGTTCTACCCACTTAAAAATTTTGAAAATTTTAACCACAATAGTTTTCCAGATTAACAATATGTTACATATGAGAGATGCCAAGAAAATTATTGTAAGTTCGCCAATTTATATCTATCAAAGTACTAAAATATATTTTTTTTGCTAAAAGTTTGTAATTTCTGAAATATATTTATACATTTTTAAATTGGAATGTGTGTTATATGTTGATATGGTGTCCGTCCCTCAATGTTAACATCTTTGATATAATTTGATGAAGTTTTCCCAGGAAATGCATGGTATATCATAGCTACGATACAAATATTACCACGAAATTGTACTTTGTAAAATGTTATATTAAAGCACTCATGGTGTTGTTAAAAAGTCTCGAAAAGGGAAAAAATTGCGTTTTCTCAAAACTCAGGACATAATATCTCAGATTTCAGATGTGATGGAGAAAATATGAAGTAATATTCGAACTCAGCGCTGATTAATCTTATAGAAGCGTCTAGGTTTCAACTATTTTAACATTTGGTCTGATAATATTGAATAGAAACATATTCTAATTCTCTTGTTATTTCAAAACGATTTATTATATATTATTAACAGACAGATTTACTACCGGTTTAACGATAATCGGATATTGAGATTGTAGCCCTGAAAGTATCAAATAAGACTCGGGAGTATCACGGTACTTTACAGACAGATTAGAGTCCGCCCTTTATCCTTAAAATGTTCAGATGAATATTAAAGTAATATAAGCAAAATTTGATGACTCTAGTTCTATATTTTCCTAGATAAACAATATTTTGTATTTTATTCATAGTCCCCATTAAAAGTTAGCTCGTTATATTCTAAACGTTCAGATGAATGTCTAAATTCTTCAAGTGAAATTTAATGATTCTATCTCTAACAGTTTCTCAGATATTTTCTCCAAGCCCCCTCAGATGAAAATTTGCTCTTTTTTTCTTAAAAATGTGTAGATGAATATTAAAGTTCTTGGTGCAAAATTTTAAGTATTTAATTGTATAAGTTGTATAAGATTCTAACTGTATTTAATTTGTATTTGTATTTAATTTATATGGAAGGTGCTACGCCCCCTAATGCTAATCCTCCCACATTTTATCCTAAATAATCATATCAGTGGCTCCGACATTTTATGACTAAAACTGTTACATAATCTTAAGATAAACAAATTTTTGTATTAAATTAATATGGTTGGTGCCGCTCCCCTCATGGATAGTCCGCCAATTTATTACTTAAAATGTTTACATGGGTGTTAAAGTTATTCATGCAAAATTTTAAGATTCTCACTGTATTAGTTTCTAAGATAAACTAATTTTGGTATTTAATTTATATGGGAGATATCGTGCCCCCTAACGCTAGTCCTTCCACATTTTATACTAAGATAATCATATTGACACAAAAATGGCTCCGACAAAATTTGAGGACTCTAACTGTCACATTATCTCAAGATAAACGAATTTTTGTATTTAATTAATATGGGACGTACCACTCCCCTCATGGGTAGTCCGCCAATTTATTACCCAAAATGTTTACATGGATGTTAAAGTATTCGTGCAAAAATTTAAGATTCTAACTGTAATAGTTTCCAAGATAAAAAAAATGTTTGTATTTAATTTAAATGGGAGGTGCAGCTCCCCTCATGGGTAGTGCGCCAATTTATTACCCAAAATATTAACATGGATGTTAGAGTTATTCGTGAAAAATTTTAAGATTGTAACTGTAATAGTTTCCAAGATAAAAGAATTTTTGTATTTAATTTATATGGGAGGTGCCACGCCTCCTAACGCTAGTTGTTAAATATAGTGTTTATAAAAAACCGACTTTTCAAGAACCCGGTTCGTCGGTTAACCAAAAATGGGTCATTCCTAAAAAACCGGTTTGTCGGTTAACCGAGAATAAAAAAACCGGTTAAACTGGTTAACCAAAATGTACGGAAATATATTTAATATACTTATATTTAGTTGCGGCCTCCGGTAGGTTAGTGATCTAGTCTGGTAGACCGGAGTTGGTGGGTTCGATTCCCACCCGTGGCACTGGTTAAGGAGCGCACAACAGGCCCGATAGAGGCCTAAGTGTATTTCTTCGGATTTGATGTGTATACATTCTCCTTTCAAACAAACTAACTATTTTTAGTTGGATGAGAATATTTTGCGAAATATTATAAATTGCTGAATAAGATATTTAGACTTTTTAGTTTAGCTATGTATAGTAATATATCATAAGAAAGCAATCTTATACAGATCTGAAGCTGCAATTGATTAGTTAGGTACATGGAAGTAGTCATAGGAGGGATAAATTGACCTTGCAATACATATATTATACTATTTATGTATGTACTAAATATGAGAAAAATAATAGGTTTGATCGTTTACATTTCTAGTAAAATAAGAGAATTTTCAAATTATTACTCAAAAATATTTTATTTGTGAAATTTAAAAGAACACAATATAGTAAAATATAATTTTATGTCAAAATATTCAAATAACAAAAAAGTTTAAATTGAAAAAATAATGGAAAATCTATCGGAAAGGCAAATGTGGTTGGATGCACCAATAAAATTGCTTATAAGTAATTTAGTTGAGTTGCAACCCAAAGTGGGTAAATCGGCAGCTTTAAAAAACAAGAAAAAGTTGTGGGATTTGATATCAGAGGAACTAAAATCAAATGGGTAATTTATAGATTTTTATATTTGGCTTTAAAATTTATCTTCCTCTCTCCTTTTCTGATTTAGATACATGTTTACACCAATACAGGTTGAAACAAAATTTAGGAGTTTAGAAAGGCAATATAAAAAAACCAAGCTTAACAACAAATTAACGGGACGGTCAAAAATGACTTGCCCGTATGAAAGGTCTATAGATTCCCTTTTAGCTAAAAAATAAAAACTTATTTCAACCCTTAATATATTTTAGTGAACTAGCGGATCTCTTTGGAGACAAAAGAGGTCTCAATCCAGACTATATCCTAAATAATGAAGAACTTGAGGGAGTTTGTAGAAATGAATCTAAAAGTTAGATATTCCTATTTAACGTAAATGTGTATTTATGACATATAAACACATACATATTTTTAGATTTAGACGATCTAGATGATCCAGATGATCAGCCAAGCCCAAAAGAAAAAAGAACAACAGTTCAAAGCAAAGCATTTAAAAAAATTGAGGAAATCGGGGAGCAAAATCGATTATTTCAAGAAAAAATTTTAAATATACTTCGTAAAAAGGATGAAAGAAAGGAAGAATATAGGAATAAAAAACTGGAGCTATTGGAAAAAATTGCCAATAAATTTACTGCTAATTAAATTTTGATAAAATAAACATGTTACTATAAAAATGTTTATAATAGAAAAAAACCACGGTTACATCCATTTTATCATATTTTGCAATCAGGCACTTAAAATTAGAATTCAAAAGTAGTGCTAATTTATACTAAATATTTTTTTATTTATAACAGAATAACTAAATTTTTTAAGATTATAGACTAGACTATAGACTAGACTATAGACTATAGACTAGACTATAGACTAGACTATAGACTAGACTATAGACTAGACTATAGACTAGACTATAGACTAGACTATAGACTAGACTATAGACTAGACTATAGACTAGACTATAGACTAGACTATAGACTAGACTATAGACTAGACTATAGACTAGACTATAGACTAGACTATAGACTAGATTATAGACTAGACTATAGACTAGACTATAGAGTAAACTATAGACTTATGCCCGTAATTCCAACGACTTTCCTATTCGGTAAGTTGGCATGTATTTCACATCAGTATCTATGGATTTAAATTACGCAATATTTTTACACCAAGGGTAACTATGCACTGATAGATACCTGTTGAAATTACGGGCATTAATTAGACTTGACAAGAACAGAATCAATTCCATACCCATTTCACAAAAGACAAAAAAAATTGGGACAATATGACAAAACACTTCCACTAGTTTGTTATCCTAATTATAAAAAAAATACATATACAGGTGTATATTGAAATTTTTACGATGCAAAATTTATTGGAAATTTTTATTGGATTTCGGAACAAATAAGCTGTCTAAAAGCATTTCCTGTAATATGTTCTTCTTGAGGCAATATTACTACTTCATGTGAATTAGTTTCTGAATTTTCATATATAAAATCCAGATCATTTTCCGATGCGATATTGTGTAATACACAGCAGGCTCTAATAAAATGACATAACTTCTTTACACCTTTTAACTTGCAATAATAAAGCTGTCGAAAACGTTGTTTCAAAATGCCAAATGTATGTTCGATTGAAACTCTTGCAGAACTAAGCTTAATATTGAATGTTTTTTGGATATTTGTTAAGTGGCCATTATCTCTGTATGGTGTAACTAGATGTTTGCTACACGGATAAGCTGAATCTCCTAAGAGATAATAATCTGAAATTAGAATACAGTTCTGTATATACATATTTACAAAAGTGTAGGGAATTTTATTTACCGCCACAATAAGAATTAATTCTATTAAAAATTGGTGAGTTTTGGTAAATCCAACTGTCATGTGATGAGCCGGGGTATCCTACGAAAATACTTATAAATTTTTTCTTTTCATTGCATATCCCTTGCATACAAATCGAAACATTTCCTTTTCGGTCTATGTATTGGTTTTTTAAATTTAAAGGTGGATCGATGGTAATATGGGTTCCATCTATACATCCTAAGAATATTATAACAGCAATAAATTTTAAATAATTATGCACTTATCAAATAAAAATTACCTATTACTTTGGAAAAGCCACATTTATTTTTAAAAGCTGTACTTGATGTAACTTTTTGTTCCTCATTGGGCCATTTTATAATATCTGGACTCATATTGCTGAGGAAGTTGCAGACTCTATCGATTATTATACTCACAGTAGATGTTGATATATTAAATCTATCTGATAGGTCTCTAAAACTTGTCCCTTCATGGCCGGCAAACCATAAAAACACAGCTAAGTGTTCCCTTGCTGACAGACGTTTGTCTTTGCGGAGATTAAGGAAGATAGCACTTTCTTCAAATTTACTGCACAACGCATCAAAAAGGCTTCTTGAAATTCTGAAGTGCATTTTGAATTCTGATTCACTGTAAATCGGGAACACGGTTTCCATATAATCCTTTATAGAATTTCTTTTATCTATGCATATAAATATTTCTTAATTATAATACCAAGATTTTCCAATTATGAAAACTACCAAGAGTTCATCCTCTTTTATGGAAATTAAGTTCTTATAAAAGTAAAAATTTTAACAAATTTTGTTCAAAATGCACTTTAAGCTATAACCTTATGTTTTCGTTTGGTGGTGAATATTTAACATTACGTCCTATTACCTTTAATTAAAGCAGACAACATTTGTATTTCTTCATCTGTTTCTACACACATTTCCACTATTTCGTCATCACTACTGGACGATTCACTTGAATCAAACATATCTTGAATTGTATTAAACATTGCGTTTATCAAACACTGAAAATGCACTAAATACGCGTTTAATGTATGTCTAAATTATAATAGAAATTTCAAACAATTTTTCATTTTATATTAATTGACATTAAAAATTTTTTACTATAAGAATTTTTTCGAGTAAAGTATAGTAAAAGAGAAATATTTTTTCTCTTAAAATGCTTACTATAATTTACTATTTTTTGAGTAAACGAACAGATTTTTGACAAAAAGTAGTAAAAACAGTAAAAATAGTAAAAACTAGCATGTAAACGAACAAAGCTAATAACAATATTTATAAATCAATATTTTCTGCAACTTTTCCGCAATTGGTCTCAAAACTTCCGTTTGTGAAAAATTATCGCGAAAAAAATAATTATAATTTTTGTTACAGTATTTCAAACAAAAAAACAAAAATGATATGCCTCTCCAATCCACACAAATTTTGAAATCATTTAAAAGTCAACTTTTTACTTGTTTTCTGAAATTGTAAATCTTTAATATACATAAAATATTTTTAACATATCCCAACTTTTGTTTAACACGGACGGAGAATAATATTTAAAATTTTGTATAAAAAATTTTAAAAATGTGATTTTTTGTCAAAAAAAAAAAAAACATAAATTTTTGTACTAAACATTTAAATTTTTGAATTGAATTTTTTTGACATAAAAACCGGTTAACCGGAAATCGATATTGTCTAAAAACCGGTTCATATATGCAATAAAAACCGGGTTTTCGGTTAACCGGTTTATAAACACTACCCAGCAGTTCGACGGGATAGTCCCGAACTGACCACTTAACTTACAACTTGTGGTGGCCCCTAGCCACCTGCCTACCCAGGTGACCGACTATTTTAACATGGGCTTGTCCTACGAGGAAGTCAATCGTTTTTGTGAATTCTGTTTTTATATTTGGATGTAGGTTGGTTTTATTGCGTCGTTTGTTTTGTTTTTCTGCGTTTTCCGTTATGTATGTTTAGAAGCTTTGTGTATTTTGTTTTTTATTTCGTTTAGCGTTGTAGTTGTTCATTTTGTTTAGCTTTTGGTGTAATAATAATGTAGTCGGGAAAAAATTTAAAATTTATAAAACTAAGATGTTTAAAATACACTATAGTGAAGGGTATATAAGATTCGGCACAGCCGAATATAGCACTCTTACTTGTTTTTTTATTGAAGACTAATTATATGTTGTTGTACTTAGTTTCGTAGTCATTTAAGTAAAATTGACAAATGTAAATTTAAAGAAGTAAGAGTGTTATATTCGGCTTTGTCGAATCTTATGTACCCACCATCAAACCTCGTTTGACTCGAATGAAACTTACTTATGTCGAATTCCATTTATATACTCGTATTTTTAGGCCAGTTGTAAGCGTTAAAGTAATTTTCTGAAGGGGACCTTATATATGGGGGTAGGATCAATTATGGGTCGATCCTCATAAAATTTTGTAGACAGAATTTGGTTCGTATTATATTTATTTGTGTCGAATTTCATCGCTACACTCGTATTTTTAAGCCGTTAATAAGTGTTGTAGTCATTTTCTCAAGGGAACCTTATATGGGGTAGGGTCAATCATAGACCGATCCTCATAAAATTTTTTATATAGATTTTGACTCGTATGAAACTTACTTATGTCGAATTTCATCTATATACTAGTATTTATAAGGCAGTAAGCAGTCTCCACCAGTTAAAAACATAACCTCACTCTGAGGTAAAACGAAAGCACGCGTTTAATGAAGACAACGCATAACTTAGAACAATTATACGAAGTAGTGA
The DNA here is from genome assembly GCF_022045245.1 of Lucilia cuprina. Lineage (NCBI taxonomy): Eukaryota > Metazoa > Arthropoda > Insecta > Diptera > Calliphoridae > Lucilia > Lucilia cuprina. The sequence goes on from NC_060954.1 coordinate 22,423,798, forward strand.
AATTAAATTAGTGCGGGAGTAAGAAGTAATTCTGTCGAAAGCCCAGCAACAAGCACAAGCCTGACCGTCCTTAAGAAATAAAAATGATGACGCGAGAGTTGTTCCCCAACTCAGACCTGAATTACAACTGTACTTCGTAACTAGATTTCGTTAAAATCTGATGCAACTCTGTTTTTTCCTGAATAATACTAAAAAATACGACGCTGTGCAAGCAAAAAGAGAAAAACAAAAAGAGGAAACAAAATTAAAATGTAGACAAAATTTTAATAAATTGAAAAACATGAATGAAAACTTTATATAAAATAAAAGTAATGTTATATTTCAATATCTATTTTTTTATTATAAATAAAATATTAATAAATATTCAATTTTTCCTTCTTATTTTTTATATCTTCACACAATTTCAAGAAATATTAGAAAAAATGAAATCTTCCTAAATGCCAAAAATAGTATGTGTAAACGGTCTAGATTTTAACAAGATTTTAAATGAAATCTACTAGATTTCGTGTATGTGTAAATGGGGTATAAGACTGTCCTTTGGTTCACCTTCGTCGATGACAAGATCCGTTGGTGCGAAATTTATTTTATGAAGAATAAAGGTGAGGCTACTAAAAATTTATTGAGTATAAAAATATGGTGGAAAGGAAAACCGGTGTGAAGATAAAATGTGTACGTAGTGATAATGGCACAGAATATGTCAACAATAATATGAAGAATTTTTTGAGAAGCCATGGAATTCGTCACGAGCTGACAATTGAATACACTCTACAACAGAATGGATTTTCGGAGAGGGAAAATAGAACTCTACTGGAATGGCAAGATGTATGCTGATTCAATCCGGCCTATCACCCAGAAGGACAGAAGCTGTAAATACTGCCAAATATATAAGAAATCGTTGTCCATCAAAATTAAAACAAAATTACTAAACAGAAAATCGCAGTCGTCCCAAGAAGGTGCTTACTGAAAAGAGGGGTAGACCAAAGAAGATGCATAATACAGTTACAGAGGATTTCTTGAACATAATTCAGCCTAAATAAGCCCCGAAGCTGAAGAATGGCGTAATGCAATGCTGAAAGAGTATAACACTTTATTAAAAAATTAAATTTGGAAAATAGTTGAAAGACCAGTTGGCAGAAAGGTTGTCGAATTAAAGGTGGCATTACGTACAAAATACAACATTGATGGCACACTGGAATGAAGAAAAGCCAGACTCGTCGCAAAGGGTTTTACTCAGCATCCCTGTATCGACTACAATGAAACGTTTGCACAAGTCGTCAGAATGAGCTCCATACGTTTCTTAATGGTGATTATACGGGGGTTAGGGTACAAATATATCACTTCTAAATATTGCAAATTTATTTCTTATATTATTTTAATCTTACTTTGAAAGAAAATGCATAAAACGAAAGACACAATAGGGGTTGTTGTATTAAATGAACAGGTTTATTATTGATGTACCCTTTTGTTTGTTTGTTTATTGGTTGATAGTTACTGCACAACTGAACTGATTTTTACAAGATCAATAAGTAATAAGCATAAAACAATAAAAGTAATGACAGTTTACAGCGAATTAAGCAATGAGAGAACAAAAGATATTAAGAAAAAACAACCACCAAATTGTATGATTTCCAGTATACTGGTGGTAAATTAATTACGGGCAATTTATATAATTAAATAATAAATATTAAATAATTCTCTTGATCTAAACATTCCGGCCCCTTGCGGTTACGCAAAAACACAAGAGAACAGAATGGTTATTCCAAGCCTTCGGGAAAATTTCATAAATAAATAAATTTAAAATAGTTTTATGGCAAATTGGAATAAATGTTAAAAAAAAGATACACAATATGTACAATATTGAGTGATAAAATAAATTAAATTTTTTACAAACAAAAAGATAATGTTTTCCGTTTTCTTTCTTTTTAAGAATAATTACAGATTTGGCAAAATTAATAGCACAGTTTATTTTAGTTTTTTTTAAGAAACAGTTTAACAGTTTAAACAAAATTCAATGTTTATGAAGAAACAACTTTTAGATTTTATGATTAATTATAGCAAATTCATTATGTTTTTCAAAATATTTCATAGTATATACTGAATAATAATACATTGGCATAATTCATAATTACATTTCTACACAATTTTTAAATGTATATAAAATTGTTTATAATGTATAAATATAATAGAATATGATTTACGATCGGCGAACATTCCCGATTAGGATCCAGCCTAATACGGTGTCCTGGGCCATCGGAGAGGTGAGTGTGGGTGGACGAATTTCTGATTTGATGATATGAGGATAAACGTCAGCGCCGAGAATTAAGTCGATTTCTGACTCGTTATAAAATCTTGGATCTGCCAGATACATGTTTCTGTATGGCTCAGCAATGGACGCATCTAGCTCTAGTGGTCGCTGGAACTGTAGTAACTCCTTGGTTACTGAGGCATTTATAATGATCACAGGTCTGTTGACAAAATGTGGTCTAAAAGCAATTTTGCAAAAACGATGGGAACCTGACCTTTCAAGTGGCAGACGATGGCGGGTTGGTAAAAATTCTGCAATTTGACTGGTTTCAACTGAAGGGTTTATAATGCCACGTACATCACGCCATTCGCCAGCAAACCGGATTTTGACTATTACAGTCGGTCGTAAAATTGTTGACTGCAACAGATTTCTTTCTGGGCTGTTGTTGAGGTTTTGTATTGGTCTGATGAGCGCATTAAAATGTAAAAGGGTATGGTGTTTTTGTTGACAAATGTGACACCTTTGGGAACTATGACATCTTGCCAGGACGTGACTGTGGGCTAAACAATTTTGGCAGTATTTATATTGTTTCATAATTTTGAGTTTTGATGTTAAATTCATGTTATTAAACTTGTAGCAGGATCGTAAAGGATGATCTCTTCTACACAAGCGGCAGTCGGGTTGACGACGTTGATATCTTCGTCTTTCTATGGGAGATAAACTTCTTCTTACTGTTAGATTTCATCTTTGACGGTGTTGTGGGGCCATAGTGCTGTAAATAAAAGGGAGAATTAGTTTGATTCGTTATTATTGGGGGTCAGTAGAACTAATTTCACAATTGGCCTTGTTATAGAACCAGTTGTGGTAGTGATTTCTGCCACTCTGACTTTATTGTCTGGACCAGGGGAAACTTTTTGTATACGACCAAGTCGCCATTCATTTGGGGGAAGTTGATCTTTCTTGATTGCAACTAGGTCACCAACAGCAAAGTTTCTTTGGGGATATTTCCACTTTATGCGTTTATGCCATTCTTTTAAATACTCCTCTTTCCATCTGCATGCGAAATGATGGTGGAGTACATTTAATTTTTGCCATCTGTTTGCATAACTAAGTGATCGACTAGAGAAGTCTGGTTCCGGTGGTGACAGCAGAGGGGCGCCAATAAGAAAATGGCCGGGTGTCAAAGCGCTTATTTCATTGGGGTTGTCACTCATTGGACTTAATGGTCTTGAGTTAAGACAAGCTTCGATTCTTGAAAGCATCGTGGTTAATTCTTCAAAGGTAAAAGTTTGTGCATGAGTAATTTTCTTAAGATGTGATTTAAAACTTTCTACTCCAGCCTCCCATAGTCCTCCTATATGAGGAGCTCCAGGGGGGTTAAAACGCCACTCGATATTTAGAAATGCACTCTGAGACTGGCTGTTAGTTCGTACTTGGGATAAGAGATTTTCTTGGGTTTTATTGAATATATTGGCTGCGCCTACAAATGCAGTGCCATTATCAGAGAATAGAACTTGTGGGGTGCCTCGGCGGGAGAAAAAACGGGAAAATGCTGCAAAAAAGGCTTGCGTTGAAAGTTCACTGGTGGCTTCCAAATGAATTGCTATGGTAGCAAAGCAAACAAATACTAGAACATAACCTTTAGTTATTTTACATCCGCGACCTGCAAATGACTTTATATTAAATGGGCCCGCGAAATCTAAACCGGTGTTGCAGAAAGGGCGTGAAAGGAATGTACGTTCAGGGGGAAGTGAAGCCATGAGTTGTGGACTTTGCTTTTTCTTAAAAAAAAAGTCTTGCAGTTTTTCAGTTTCGGTACCCAAAACTCTAATCGTACTAGACGTATTAAAAGAGAATTTTCTCCATGTACTGTGTATTTGTGTAAAAGTTTTATATATAAACGGGTAAAACGACCTGAGTAGGGGAGAATCTTAGGAAATCTGTCATCATAAGATAGCATTTCACTTCGAGAAAGTCTACCATTGATCCTCATTATATTATCAGAATCGATAAACGGGTTAAATGTTAACAAGGGACTTTTCTTGGGAATCTCTTGTCCGCTAGAAAAAATGAATATTCGAGAAAGTAAAACTTTTGACAAGAAACCACTAAGCAAAGTTTAACATGTTGTGTGTTGAATGGTGAGAGAGGGGTAATTATATGTGGTTTTAAAACGTTGGTGAGTAGAATGATAAAATCGATATATATAAGCGATTACACGCATGGCACGAGAGAGATCAGAGAAACGGTTTAAAATATCTTCAAAGTTTTGATTAAAATGAGTTTTTACAGGTCTAACCTCTTCGTGAGTGTCTATAACAAGCAAAATTGATGGCCATTCAGAACTAGGGAGTTTAAGCCACGTTCCAACTTTTTCTACTATAGACGTGATTCTATTGGCGACGAAAGTGGTCCAATGCGAGGGGTGTTTTTGAAGCCATGATAACACAATAGTTGAATCTGTCCAGAGATGTAGATTGCATTTATCAAAATTAACTTGGGACAGAAATGTTGAGATCAATTTTGCTAATAGTTCAGCACCACATAGTTCTTTTCTGGGGAGTGTAACGAATTTTATTGGGGCAACTTTAGTCTTGGCTAAGAGTAAATGAGTTGATATGTGACCTGTTTCGCTTGTTGTTCGAAGATATAGGGTAGCGGCATAGGCTTTTTTCAGAAGCATCACAAAAGCCATGAAGTTCTACGAAGTATGAGGGGGTATAATTTACAAATCGGGGTATTTTTATCATTCAATGTTCGGGTAATCATCTAAAAACGAAAGCCAATTACGCAAAGTTTCCGGCATTAGTGGATCATCTCATTCGATTTGATCTTTCCAGATCTGTTGCATTATAATTTTCGCAACAATGATCTTTGGGGCTAGCCATCCAGCGGGGTCAAATAATCTTGCAATATCTGACAAAACAGTGCGTTTGGTTATATTATTTCGGATCGTCTGAGTTATGGGGTTAAAGTAGAAATAATCTTGACTCGCATTCCAGCGTAGTCCTAGTGTTTTAGTTGTAACTGTGTCTTCAAGCTCTAATGTATCAGACATAAGTAAATGTTCGGGTTCAAAGCCTTTTAGTAGGGATTTTTCGTTTGAAATCCATTTACGCAGGGGGAATCCAGCAGAATTTAGGATTCTAATTAAGTTATCTCTTGATTTTAAGGCTAAAGAAAGATCATGGGATCCTGCTAGCACGTCATCGACGTACATGTTCTCTTTGAGTATGGTAGATATTTCGGGGTAATCATGATTACAGCATGTGGCAAGTTCGATAAGAGTTCGCAGGGCTAGGTATGGAGCGCAGTTAACTCCAAATGTTACGGTTTGTAGCTCATAATCTTGGGGTTCCTTTTCAGAAGAACTTCGAAATAAAATCCTTTGATATGGGGTGTGGGTTAACATGTATTTGCCTGTACATCTTCTTGATGTCGGCATTAAAAACATATTTGAACAATCGCCAACAGGTTATAAGGACAGTTAAATCTTGTTGTAAAACTGGTCCGGGGTATAAGACGTTATTTAGACTAAGTCCAGACGTAGTGGGGTTAGATGCGTTGAATACAACACGAAGTTTAGTGGTTGTAGATTCAGGTTTGAGCACAGAGTGATGGGGTAAATAGAAGGAAGAGTTAGAGGGTTTAGATAAATTGGGATTTACAGCCATCATATGATTTAAATTTGAGTATTCTTCGATTACTTTGTCGTAATCATACTTTAATTTCAGGTTATTTTTGAGTCTGCTTTCATTTCTGAGAAATTGCGATAAAGCAGAGTTGCGAGAGTTGCCTAGGGGAATATTATTAGAATATTCAGATTTAAAGGGCAAGGACACAACGAAACGACCATTTTCGTCTCTAAATGTTGTATTTTTATATAAATTTTCGCAAAAGATATCTTCATTAGATGGGCTGGTTTTTCATTCATTTCTTCAAGTTTCCAGAATTTAGTAAGTTATGCGTTTAAGTCGATATGGTTCATATATGATGAAATAGAATTTAAAATAGGGGTAGGAGATTGTAATTTCCCAGAGATTATCCATCCGAAAATGGTACGCGACGAGTGATCTATTATAATCCCAACGAATACCATCTCTAAGGATTTTTGGGTAAACATCACAACCAATCAAAAGTTCAACATTCGAAGTTTTAGAAGAGTAGCTATCAGCTAAAGGAAGATTTGAAAACTTGGTACTCATAATGGAAGAGCGTTCGTAATAGGGTAAGTCTCCTGTCAGTTTATTAATAACGAATGCATCGGTTGAAGTTTTAAAGAGTTTTTCTAGAGGTGAACTTATTGTAATAGTACAAATTCGAGTAGCAGTAGCAGATAACGAACCGCTAAGACCAGTTATAGTGGTATGTGAAGTTTTTGTGGGGATTGCCAGAGAAGCTTGGAGTTTTTTAGAGATAAAGGTGGCCTCTGAGGCTGAATCAATAAGAGCTCTAACGGTACAACGCACATCACCTACACAAACATCAACTAAAGCTGTGCCAAGGATAACAGAGTTATGTGTTGTGGACTGTAGTTGGGTTGAATATGCTTGACGTAATCTTGCGGCAGCAGCAGCTGAAGTTTCGGGGTTATCACGAGGATTGCCAACGGTTTGTGAGGGGTGTGAATCGTGATTGTGATTATTATTATTGTTATTATTGTTCGTTGTGTAATCATTAAAGGGTCTAGTATTAGCTATCTGGGTTACAGGTTGATTTTCGGATCGGTGTAAGAGGGAATGATGTTTCTGTTTACAGAATGAACATCTGAATTGACTTTTACAAGATTTATGATCATGTGAGACTGCTAGACAGTTAGTACACCGCCTTTGTCTTTTAACCAACGATTATTGATCTTCACTTGACATTGATAAGAAAGTGGGACAAAACCTTAAGGGATGTGGTTCTTGACAAAGTGGACATTTTAGAGGCTTATCTGTTTTAACTTTTGTTTGAAATGTATTAACTTTTTTAGAATTATTGGGAATCTGTTTCTTCGGATTATATTTCTTATAGTTATTTTGAGAATCAGACGAAGTAGTTCTTATATCCGCGAAGCCTTCAAGAGATTGATATCTAGAAGTTAAAAAGCTATCCATTTCCTGCCAAGTGGGTAATTCTTTACTATTCCCTAAATGTTGTTGCCATAAATGTAAGCTTATATCAGGAAGACATTTTGCACAAATAAAAACAAAGATAACGTCCCAGTTTTTGGTATCTATCTGAAGCAGCGAAAGATTTTTTATACAATCGTTTATTGATTGTTAGAGTTGTTTTATACAGCGACCAGATTCTTTAGAAATAGGATTTTTCAATAAATTAAACAGAGTTTTCAATTGTGAATTAACAAGAATACGGGAATTCTCATATCGTTCGACAAAGTTTTTCCACGCCATATTGAAACCATCATTAGAGAGTGGACAATTCTTTAAAATCTCATGGGGTTCGCCTTCTGTTTTTTTTTTAGTAAATGAAATTTTTTCAACAGGGGACAATCGGGTATTTTTAATATAAAGGGCCGTAAACATATCACGGAAGGGAAACATAAGAAACTAATCTCCATAAAAAGTTTGCGTATCGCATGGGGGTAAAGATATGTTAGGGTTAGAATCAATTACAGGTGTAGGGGGGTTGACAGCAGGGATATTACTATTTCGGAGGGAGTCTAAAATCTCATCAGTCCTAGACAATGCTCGAACATGGGAATCAAAAGTTTTAAAGAATCTTTCCTTTAGAGTTTCTACACTGATATTTTCCTGTACAGTATTATAATTTTATCATAGGCTGCCCAGTGTCGAAGAATCTCATCTTTATATATGTCAAGGGTGTGTACTGTATGATTAGTAACTGCGGTGCCAGAGAAAAAAGCTTCAAATTCTACAACCTTATCAGAAGATCAGATAAATTCATCTAAAGTCGACATTTCCAGTTTGTATTCAAGAAACTATACGAAAAAACAACTTTGGGTTTAGGAACAATTAGTGATCAAAGAATTTTCAGTATTTTTTTTCAAACGTAAACAAAATATTGGCTGTACGACTCAATTTAAAACTTTGTTTAGATTATGTAATTCAAGGGTTTAAAAGTAATTTGATAAAAATTGAAAAAAAAAATTATAAAATGTTTCAGAATTATCTGCAAATATTAAATCGTATTTACAACTTATTTACAGTTTCATAAATTGTGTAGCTTTTATTTGTATTGAACAAATAATACCAACTTAATTTTCGTAGGGTGACTGAAAACTTATGTTAGAGTTTCAAATTTCATACAAAAAATATAATTTTAAACACTTGTGGATTTTATTCTTATTATGAAGGGGAATTTAGTGAAATTTGTAACGGGTTGTATGTAAATAAGATTTAACTGTAAGGGCTAAATTGTTGTTGCACACTTCATTTTTTAATTTTTATTAGGGGTATGCAAATAAAAATGTATGTATAATAAATAAAAATACCTTTTAAATAAATACTTGTTGAGCATTTAAAGATTGGGGTTAATTTTTATAAGATGATGATGATTGGATTGATAAAAATGTATGTATAATAAATAAAAATACCTTTTAAATAAATACTTGTTGAGCACTTAAAGATTGGGGTTAATTTTTATAAGATGATGATGATTGGATTGATGATGATGTTTCAGCAATATTTAGCACAATACTTTCACTTTAAGCCTGGGGTATGATTTCTGATGAACGTTACCACTTTACCACAATAAACATTAATTTTCACTTTACTCCTGGGGTTTTATGTATAGATGCACTTCAGCACATTACCACAAAAACTTTACTTTTCACTTTAAGCTTTGGGTTTAAAAGGGGTTTGCAATTTAATAGTAAAATATTTGAAAAAAAAATATAGGGGGTATCAAAATGATTATACGGGGGGTAGGGTACAAATATATCACTTCAAAATATTGCAAATTTATTTCTTATATTATTTTAATCTTACTTTGAAAGTAAATGCATAAAACGAAAGACACAATAGGGGTTGTTGTTGTATTAAAAGAACTAGTTTATTATTGATGCACTCTTTTGTTTGTTTATTGGTTGGTAGTTACTGCACAACCGAACTGATTTTTACAAGATCAATAAGTAATAAGCATAAAACAATAAAAGTAATGACAGTTTACAGCGAATTAAGCAATGAGAGAACAAAAGAGATTAAGAAAAAACAACCACTAAATTATATGATTTCCAGTATACTGGTGGTAAATTAATTATGGGCAATTTAAATAATTAAATAATAAATATTAAATAATTCTCTTGATCTAAACAAATGGCTTAATACGGTTTGGAGATTCATCAGTTTTTTTTTTGTTGGAGCTTATTTGAGCGGTGTGATCAAAAAGGAAATTTACATGAAAATGCCCAACGACCTAGATAAAGTCCATAAATAGCCTTAAACAATCTGGTAGATTATGGTACGAAAAGTTGGACAAAAAGTTAAAGGAAATGGATATGACACCATCACAATGCGATCCATTTGTGTATTTAAACAAGGATAATAACAAAATTAAATTAATCTCCATTTACGTTGATGATCTTGTACTAGTTTGAAGATGGAATTGGCAAAAGCTTTCGAAATGAAAGACTTAGGACCCATTTAATTTTTTCTTGGAATTTAATTTGGTCTAGACATGAAATCAGGAACGATTTCCATATCGCAATCAAAATATATTCAACACCTGCTGAAGAGATTCTGTATGCCAGACTGTAAACCCGTCAGCACCCCGATGAATGTTAGTGAAAAGCTTTGCAAGGAGATGTGTCCCAAAGATGAAAAAAATTCCGTATCAAGGCTTGACTGGATCCTTAATGTACTTAGCCGTTTCAACCAGACCCGACATTGCGGACGGCGAGAGCGTTTTTAGCCAATTTAATGTGAATTATTGAACAGTACACTGACATTCGCTTCTTCTGTAAACGTTTGCTTTTACCTTAATGAATAAATGAAATAACACTTTCTTATACCCATTTACACATACACGAAATCTAGTACTTCTGAGATCCAAAATTAAAATAAATTTTAAACATTTAAAATTAACTTTCACAAATAAGAACTTATTTTTATATTTAACATCAGGGAATTTTCTATCAGTATCTCAATAGAAAAACTTCCATGCTCTCATTCTCTTAATCTGGAAGTTACGTACGTGTGAATAAAGAAAATCCAGAGATCCCATTTAAGATCTCGATGCATATGTGCGATATAGAACATGTACTCCAGATATACGCGAAGAGCCTCTTTAAGAGTTCTCTGGTTTTTAATCATCCACACGTACGTACGTCATTCTCTTAATTTTAAAGTTTTTTGATTGAAATACATACAGAGAAATCTCTGATGTTAAACATGAAAGTAAGTTCCTGTTTGCCGAATGTTATTTTAAATCAGTTAAATAATGAAAGTTTTAATCATCGACACAAACTCCTAAACAAATGTAATATCCGCTACTTCAATGTCCTAATAATATTTCCATATAATTGACATTTAGGGCACTCCATCTGTGTTCAAAACATTATGGAGAATATTTTTATACACATAACAATCTATTATTTGTAAAATTTTTGAAATCTTCCATTATTTATTTAGTTTTAACTGCACTGAGTATATATTAATGTCCACCTTATATATTAAATTGCAAATAAATGCATTTCCGATGGCAATGACGAAAAATAATAATTTATACTTTAGTTTTTTCTAACATATATTCATACAAAATCAAAAATGTAACGCTTTTTTGTCATTTCATATAGAGTACACTGTAAAGTAGAACAGTATACAACACTAGAAAATGTTACAAACTTTTCTTTCAGTGTAAAGAATGCAAAAACAAAAACTGAAGTGGTGTTAGTGAGGCAAGAAAATTTTACGCTCTGCCGATGTCAGATCTACATATATCAGATATACGCGAAGAGCCACCTTAAGAGCTGTCTGGTTTTTCCTCTTTCACATGTACGTACGTCATTCTCTTAATTTTGAAGTTTTTTGATTGAAATACACACAGAGAAATTGTTATAATGTCTCCCATTATTCCCCTAACACGAGCCAACATAATATAAATAACTATTTACATTGCAACTTTTTATTTTTTGCATTACATTTTATTTTTATAAATAAATTTGTTATCAAACTTATTTACAGACATTTTTCCTAATAATTATTTTATTTAAAATTGCTTTTCAGCAATTATTAAAATTGTGAAATTATTATTTTTTAATAAATTGCAAAAATCCACATAAGTTTGTTTTGTACCCAATTTAAGAACGGAAACAAAACACACTTATGCTTAGTAGGCAAAACCGACTTTAGTTAACAAACATAAATCAATATGTAAATTAGTATATAAGAAACAATTTTGAATTAATAAAGCGCATTTGATAATTACACCTCATCAAGCCGTGTTTTTTTTTATTGTTTTAAATTACGTTCTTTTAATTGGCGCAGTCGGTAGGATTCGCGATATACTTAAGTACAAAAGAACTTATATACGTTGAACGTTTAATCGCGAAAAGGAAAACAATAAAAAAAATATTCTGCGATTCCCACGGGACCCTCCAGAATAAGCGACAAAGTAGTCGAAAAAAAAGGACTAATTTAAAAGCTGGATACTTTTAATTATGTCCACCACCTGGATAACAATCTTGCCGCGATGTGGTGGCTTTAGTGTTGGCTGTGGTTCTTTTGCATTGCAAATACACTCGGCATAAGCCCTTTGTATTTGGAAGACATTGAACTCAAAAGCCTTCATGACCAAAGGTTATCCCTCCTATCCTCAATTCCCAATTTTTCCTATAAACAATGCCGTCTCCTCCCCATCCCCATCCCCCACTTGTAAGGTTAAGGTGGTTGGTAGCAGTGCCGAGAAAGAAGATTAGTCGCTAACAGCTCCCCTCCGGTGCCACGACACGGGCCGGTTGTAAATCCTAGTCTAGTCCATGTACGCCGTCACTGCATGGACCGTCTCTTCCCTTAAAGGCCCTATTTGGGGGTACGGTTGTATGGGGGCTAGTCGAAATAATGGACCGATTTTAACCATTTTCAATAGGCTTCGTCCTTGGGCCAAAAAAAACGGGTGTGCCAAATTTCATCTAATTATCTTCAAAATTGCGGCCTGTACCTTGCGCACAAGGTTTACATGGACAGCCAGCCGGCCAGACGGACGGACGGACATAGCTTAATCGACTCAGAAAATGATTCTAAGCCGATTGGTATACTTTAAGGTGGGTATAGGACGAATATTTTTCTATGTTACAAACATCAGCACAAACCCCATATACCCTCCCCACTAAAGTGGTGTAGGGTATAAAAAATATTCTGCGATTCCTACGGGACCCTCCAGAATAAGCGACAAAGTTCTCACAGCTACGGGCTGGATCTAATACTACAAATTCAACATCTGACGAGTGGAGTGGTCCGGTCAAAACGGAGTCTCTTTGATTCTACTTGACAGTTCGCGTGTAGTGAACTTCCACGTAAACCAACCAACCAATTTAATTATGTCCTATAATTTTTAAGTGAAAAAAAAGCTTGTGAAAAAAAAAATTAAATTGAATTGAAAGAACTAAAAAAGTAAAAATATAATTATAAATGTGAAAAATTGAATAGAATTGAAAATAATTAAAATTTAAAGAACTTAAAATTATAAAACTAATAAAAAATTTCCTCAGGACTTTGTAGATAAAAAAAGTTTAACACTTTTACTACAACCAGGAATAAATAAAAAATTTAACTGAACTGAAAAAAAAACAACTTGTGAATTGACAAAACTGAAAAAGAAATATATATAAACGTGAAAAAAAATAAATTGAACAGTGAAATTAAGTAATATAAAAAAAACTAGAACCCAAAGGAAAGCTTAATAGTGAAGGAAGGCTCAAATCAACAATCAGCTTACAACATTTCATAGACGGAATAAAGAAGAAACCAACATAAACAGACAACCAAGAGGATCAACTTATCACCATTTAAAAAGTAAGACTAGTTCCTAAGAAGAAATTAAAATATCTAATTAATATAAGAAAATTATTTAAATGAATGTGAAAGAGGAATTCGAAAAGGAAATCGAATTTCTCATTGAATTGTACATTGTAAATGAAAAAGATAGGGACAGTTTAAGAGGACTCTTAAGACAGTTAACACTTATTGAGATAAAATCACGGAATAAATATCTAAGGAATAAGAAAAAAATCAGGAAGACCAATAAGAATATAGTAAGGGTAAATAGAAGGAGACTCATTTTAGAAAAGTTTGAAAAGTTTATTCATAATGACAGAAGAAAATCAAAAACCTTCAGTTAGGATTGACCCATTAAAATATTTAAACCAAATTCCGGAATTTAGCGGTGATTATCGTGATTTACAAACCTTTATTAACTTGATAGATAGGGTCTATCCCATACTTACTGTTTACGACGAACCTTCACAATTACTATTCTCAGATATAATTAAAAGCAGACTTACTGGAAGGGCAAGAGAAGTTATAGAGATCAATTGCCAAGTACAATCATGGACAGATATAAAGACTGTACTACATAATAATTTCGGAAACAGATGTGGACTTGAGGAACTGTTCGATAAACTAAAAGGTACAACCTTCAAAACTAACAGTGTAGAGTTTTATAATGAAATAAAGCAAAGACTTAGAAGTCTTAACAATAAAACAATTATGACAATCGGTTCCGGACCAGCGGCAAATGAATGTGCCAGAAATAACATGAAAACTGCCTTAAATGTGTTTAAGGAAAAGATTCCCGAACCTATGCGTACAATTCTAACATGTAGGAACCCTTAGACCCTTGAAATAGCAATGGAAATACTATTCCAAGCTGGCTATGCGTACGTCACATCAACAAACGAAATATTTTCCAGCTATGGAAAACCACCGAACAAAATAGGACATAAAAATCGACAAACATACCGACAAGTTGGTAACAACAATTCTAATAATACAAAGACTTTTAACAATCGAAACACGCAACCACATTTTTCATATAATCAACCAAACCCTCGAAATCACTATCGGAATGACATTCAAAATATCTCAAATAATTGGGAAAGAAGAGACTATCGGAACTTTAATCATAACGGACAAAATCAACAACAAAATAACTGGAATCCTTTCAGACAACAGGACAGACAAAATATACAACGTGACAACTATTTCCCTAGACCTGAACCCATGGACGTAAATAACATTGAGACACCAATTAATCGCAATCATCCTCAAGGTGAAAATTTTCGATTTTCTGCCTCAAGGAAATACCATACATAAAAGTGGAAACTAAATTGGGACACCTCAAACTAATTATAGATACAGGTGCAACTAATTCAATTCTGAATCCAAATATATGTCATCCTAAATGGATACAGAAAGTTCACCCTATTGTACATTGTAAATGAAATTAAGGAAATGCTCGACAACAACATAATTAGGCACAGTAACTCTCCTTACTCTGCACCTATTTGGATTGTACCCAAAAAGTCAGATGCAAGTGGAAAAACAAAATGGCGA
>NC_060954.1:22438657-22441995 GCF_022045245.1 Lucilia cuprina
TCATTGTAATATAAAAGTCCCACTGGACCAAAATAACTTATATTACGTAGACAAAAATACCTGAATATAATACATATTTACATGTGAAACTTATATAAAAGAAAATCCTATTCAATGCCACTTATAAATAATTATCGCTAATAGCTCCCCAACCATAAAATAAAATAAAATTATGTAAAAAATGTCCCATCCATAGCAGCAAGATACACTTAAAATTCCATTAATCTAATTATTTCATTAAAGAGAATATTTTAATATTTTAAGCACATTCAGATAGAGCCCTCAAAGTATTTCAGGAGTTTCAGGCGAAATACATTATTCGAATGTGAAAATATTCGAAGTTCAAAAGGCAGTAGATTCCACCACCGAGCTACTCTTACTACAAAAGCTTTATCAAATAAGTTATTGCGTATCATAGGTATAATAACCTGAGGATTTCGGGTGGAACGAGAAAAATTAAATTTAGATCTCAGTTGAAACGGCAATCCGCTTTTAACCACCCTAAAGAACATCAACAGATTTCTAAGTGATATAATTTTCTTTTTCCTTTTTCCTTCATTTTTTTAAACGTCAAATGACGCGTTGCCAACTTCTCACAAATCTTCTTCTTATTTTCTACCTCCACTCACCTAACTACAGGGTGCACACGACAAACCGTACCATTCTGTAATCCATTTATGGATACAGAATGGGGTGGAAAAATTTGCGCCCTAAATTTATGAATGTCCCTAATTTAAAAAATTTTCTGGGATTTTGGGCATTTTCTTTATTCCCAACCAAAAATTTGCAATATGGCAACCCTTTATCCATTCATAACCAAAAGTGCGACTCTGTACCGCCGTTAAAACAGGTCGGGCGGCGACGTACTCTGATTTTACTATACAGCTGTTTGGAATAAAATGGAAAGGGAGGAGAGAGAATGCAAAAACGCATTCATTAATATTTTTCAATGGCGGTGATCAACAATGGTAAGTCTTTGTTAATGAAATTTTTATTTTTGAATTTAATTATTTTTATTTAGAAATTTTACTGAAAAATTGTAACAAATTACTAATTTATAATACTTTATATTTTCTTTTCAGGAAAAGACAGAGGATGCTGCAGATCTTGGTGAAATATTGGTAAGTAAAAATTTATTTAATTCATTCAAGGTCAACAAAAATTGTAATGCATTTTTTTGTTTGTTTCTTTCAGGAATGTGACTACAGTTAGCTATTGGGTATGTGCGAGTGTAACTTCTGGATTGGGACATATATAAGGTAAGTAACAATGAATTTTAAGTGTAAAATTTAAAATAAAGTGTTTTTTAAGTAAAAGTGCTATTAGGGTTTTTTCTTGGAAACTACAGTGAGCGTGAAAAGTGTGTGTAAAAAAAATTTAATAGAAGTGTTCTAAGTGAGTGTAATGTATTATTGTGATTAAAAAAAATAAAATTTGGAAAATACAGTGAGTACTAAAAGTGCGCGGACGGACAATTAAAATAAAAAAATAAAAAATTAATAAAACGCGAAAAATATTAGTGCCGGTAAAAATTAAGAAACTAAAAATTATTTTTCCAGAAATTAAAGTGAAGTGTAAAACAAAATTAAAGTGAAAAATTAAGGAAAAATTAATTAGAACTATTGTGTAAAACAAAATTGTGTCTGTAAATAAAAAATGGAATATACAGTGTGCGACAAAAGTGAAATGAAATAAAAAAATAAAAGTGAAAACAAAATCAAACAAAATAAAAGTGAATAAAAATGAAAGTGAAACTGAAAACTAAAGTGATGGTAAATTAAACTGGTGTAAAACGAAAAAATAAAGGAATACCGTGAAAGCAAAAGTGTTGGGACACAATAAAAAAACTCATTCTATGGGTTAAGTGAATATTTTGACCGTGTGTGTAAAGATACTGTGTGGTGTAAAATAAAACTAATTTTGGAAAATACAGTGGCGGATAAAAGTGTGAGTTTTTGAAACAATACAAAGAAATAAAACTATTGAACTGGGCTATGGTGTTGCTAATTAATTAAAACTTAAAATTTTTTTACAGTGGTGTGCGACACTTGTGTGACAGTGGAAATCGAAAATCTAAGAAAATTACTGAAATGAACTAAAATTTTAAAAACGGAGTGATTAATTAGAAATGACGTGAAAATGATAAAGTGGAAAAAATGTAAAAAGATAAAACTATGGCGAATAATTAGTAAAACGAATGGTGTTCACTAAAAGTGCTGTGAACTAAAAAGCTAATGAATACTAAAAGTCTTAAAATAAAAGTGAAAAATAAAAAAAATCACAATTAAAAGTTAATTCAGATTTCTTTTGTAACTTATAGTTTTTTTATCATATTTTTTTATCCTTTTTCTACATTTTTTTTATAATTTTTATAAAATTTTGGAATTTTCATTTTCTCTGAATATTATTTCCTATTTCTAATGCTTTTCCTTATATATTTTCTCTCTTTCCAGATTATTAGTTCATTATGGGGAAACTAGAATAAAAGACATGGACTTCAACGAAGACTCAGGTAAGTCTTGTGTTAAAGAGCTAGGTGGGAAATGCAAGGACTAGATTCACCAAAGATTTCAGGATAAATCCTTCGATCTATGGCGAGAAATACCCCTTGACATTTCAAAACAGTAATATAAAAACAAAATTAATTTACTAGTATAAGTGCTGTTGAGATTTGAAAAAGCCCTAAAGAAGCA
Organism: Lucilia cuprina; assembly: GCF_022045245.1. Taxonomy (NCBI): domain Eukaryota; kingdom Metazoa; phylum Arthropoda; class Insecta; order Diptera; family Calliphoridae; genus Lucilia; species Lucilia cuprina. The sequence continues at coordinate 22,441,351 of NC_060954.1, forward strand.
TTATACAAGAGAAATGTTTTCCGACAAATTCATTATTATTTCTTTTGGAATTTTTCTTTTCTCAACTTAAAAGGTATATATTAACAATATTTTGTTTCATACAGGTTCTGTGGGAATTCAAGTGCCTCGTGAAGGACGAACCATATGATGCCAACTCAAAAGAATTCAGTGGAATTGGCAAGTATTATAAAATAATATCAAAAAATTTAAATTTAAAAATTATTTGAATCTTAACTAAAGTCTTCCGAACAACAATAGAGAGACTAAATTGAGAGCAGATGATGAAGCAGATAATCCGGGTGAGTGAATAATTAGAATCGTAGATTAGATTAGAAGATATATTCTGTTGACTGGACAGCTAGTTTAAGGTAGTTTACGTCGGACTCTATCGGAACCATATCTTTTATAATTTAGTGCAGAATTCGGTAGTAATAACAAAATAAAGTTTAGAAAAACTATGAAACCAGGTACTAAACTACTTGTTATTATTACTGAATTCAAATGAATTGTGTTTAGTATAGTTACTGATTATATCCAGGACAAAACTGAAGATTCTGTACTATCAATCATTTATATCTCAGCCAGTGACAATCTGCTTACGGAATGAACAACTACATGTTGGTCTTCCAATATGTATTGTCCCAA
>NC_060954.1:22442095-22445072 GCF_022045245.1 Lucilia cuprina
CCGAATGCTGATATATTGGATTTGATACGGTAGAGAATTCGCGAAAATCTACATAAAGCCTACGCTCGCAACGAAAGATCGTATAACACGCGGTGTCGTCCAGTCAAATTCATACCCGGTCAAGAAGTATACCGACGTAACTTCCAGCAGAGCGATTTTAAAAACAATTTCAACGCCAAATTCGCCCGAAAATTTCTAAAATGTCGAATCGTCCGACCAGTCGGAAACAGTTTATATGATGTCAAAGATTTTCAGGGGAAATCGTTAGGGGTATTTCACGCCAAAGATTTGAAGCAATAGCATCAATATCTTTGGTGGTTCTAGTCCTGACATTTCTTCCTGAATATCTACTGGTTGACAGAGTCTGCTAGTCACCTAATATGTGCCTGGAAGGGTACCTACTTTTAAATACTTTTGGTCGAGTCTTCGTATTAATATGTCTTTTTCTAATTTACAGTGAGTTTCTGTTTGGTATAGTTGTTGATGTATCCTGAGCAGTATTGAGATCTGTACATACCGTTCATTTATATCGTAGTCCAGTGAGATCCATAGCTTCTTTGGAATGAGTAATCATTTGTTCGGGTCGACCTAAGGCCAACGTTTCTTAGCTGATTACATGTGTAACCGGTCATTACCCTATTAGAAGGTGCAACCCTATCACAGCCTTCCGGTACCGTGCCATTCAAGGGGTAAGGGTTATTAGTCACCTAGGGCAATGACGTAATTCTGAGTCCGATCTTACAGCGAGTCGATACCAAAGGAAACAATTGGGACAATACATATTGGAAGACCAACATGTAGTTGTTCATTCCGTAAGCAGATTGTCACTGGCTGAGATATAAATGATTGATAGTACAGAATCTTCAGTTTTGTTCTGGATATAATCAGTAACTATACTAAACACAATTCATTTGAATTCAGTAATAATAACAAGTAGTTTAGGACCTGGTTTCATAGTTTTTCTAAACTTTATTTTGTTATTACTACCGAATTCTGTACTAAATTATAAAAGATATGGTTCCGATGGAGTCCGATGTAAACTACCTTAAACTAGCTGTCCAGTCAACAGAATATATCTTCTAATCTAATCTACGATTCTAATTATTCACTCACCCGGATTATCTGCTTCATCATCTGCTCTTAATTTAGTCTCTCTATTGTTGTTGTTGTAGTTGTTGCTACTTGAAGGAAAGTTCGGAAGACTTTAGTTAAGATTCAAATAATTTTTAAATTTAAATTTTCGATGTTATTTTATAATAGTTGCCAATTCCACTGAATTCTTTTGAGTTGGTATCATAGGGTTCGTCCTTCACGAGGCACTTGAATTCCCACAGAACCTGTATGAAACAAAATATTGTTAATATATATCTTTTTAGTTGAGAAAAGAAAAATTCCAAAAGAAATAATAATGAATTTGTCGGAGAACATTTCTCTTGTATAATGCTTCTTTAGTCCTTGCATTTCCCACCTAGCTCTTTAACACAAGACTTACCTGAGTCTTCATTGAAGTCCATGTCTTCTATTCTAGTTTCCCCATAATGAATTAATAATCTGGAAAGAGAGAAAATATATAAGGAAAAGCATAAGAAATAGGAAATAATATTCAGAGAAAATGAAAATTTAAATTTTATATAAAATTATTAAAAAAATGTAGAAAAATGTTAAAAAAAATATAATAAAAAAACTATAAGTTACAAAAAAAATCTGAATTAACTTTTAGTTGTGAATTTTTTTATTTGTCACTTTTATTTTAAGACTTTTAGTTTTCATTAGCTTTTTAGTTCACAGCGCTTTTGGTGAACACCATTCGTTTTACTAATTATTTGCCATAGTTTTATCTTTTTACATTTTTTCCACTTTATCATTTTCACGACATTTCTAATTAATCCGGTTTTAAAATTTTAGTTCATTTCAGTAATTTTCTTAGATTTTCGATTTCCACTGTCACACAAGTATCGCACACCACTGTAAAAAAAATTAAGTTTTAATTAGTTAGCAACACCATAGCCCAATTCAATAGTTTTATTTCTTTGTTTTGTGTCAAAAACTCACACTTTTATCCGCCACTGTATTTTCCAAAATTAGTTTTATTTTACACCACACAGTATCTTCACACACACGGTCAAAATATTCACTTAACCTGTTTAAGCCTAGAACATTAATTTTATATTGACATTAAACTGCACTTAATTTTTTTTCCCCAAGTGTACTGGAAGTAGTGCATATTTGGTGGTGGTTTTTTATTCTCTATTTTTTTGTTCTCTCTGCTGTGAATTCGCAGTAGACTACTTTGTATTTACATTATAAGCATAAAGTTGAAATTATCAAAAATCAATCAAGTTAGTTGATCAGCGACTATCGAAGAGGAAAATAGTGCATCATCATAAAAATAAACAAATAAATAAACTTGTAATATACCAACAACATATTTTGTTCTTCTCTTTTGGATCTTTACCGTTTGGTTTGTGTTACATACATATTTAATAAAAAGGTAAACTATTTGCAATATTTAAAGTAAAATTATTTGTACCCTACCCCCCATATATTCATTGGTCCTACGAACCGGATCAAAACCCTATTATAATTTTCAAATATTTTATTATTAAATATTGCAAAACCCCCTTAACCCCCAGTGAACCCCATTATAAAAGTGTAAAAAATTATAAAAAGTGTGTGAAAGTGCTAAAATTCATCAGCAAAACCCCAGTGTCCCCCCGGCTAAGAAAAAATATAGGAAAAAATTTTAAGTGTTTGTGTGAAAGTGCGGAAACTCATCCATTTTATCAACTTTAAAACCCCCAGGCTTAACATTGAATTAAAACCGTATTGTAAAAGTGCTACAAAATCACCATCATCATTATCATCATCATAAATCTTATTTACATACAACCCGTTACAAATTTCTCAAAATTGAAAAATCCCATCATAATAAGAACGAAATCCACAAGTTCTTAAAATAATATTTGTATGACAGTTT
>NC_060954.1:22445172-22454535 GCF_022045245.1 Lucilia cuprina
AAATCTTATTTACATACAACCCGTTACAAATTTCTCAAAATTGAAAAATCCCATCATAATAAGAACGAAATCCACAAGTTCTTAAAATAATATTTGTATGACAGTTTCGATAAACTTTAACATTGATTTCTTTTTAACATTTATGCTGTTGATCTCAGAGTAGTTAACTTGTATAAACATAAAAGATTACAGTGATCTCACTTAAAGAGAACTACCAATACATACCACATATATATTTGGTCGATCTATTAACTACCAATTAAAGAGACAGTGATAGCTCGTTAAATTTGTACTCTCAAATAATTGTTGAGTCACCCTACAAAAATTAAATCGGTATTATCTGATCAATACAAATAAATGTAAACAATTTGGAAAACAGTGAATAAGTTGTCACTTTCTTATCAACATTAAACAATTTAATATTTGCGGATAATTTTTTAAATAATTTTATAAATTATTTGAAAATTTAAGATAATAAATTTATAATTTTTCTGGAACACTTTTGTATCAAAATATATATAAAGTTTTGAAGTGAATCAAATTATATTGCTAATATTTCGTATATCTTCGAGCAAAATATTGAAAACTCATTCATTAAAACCCAAAGTTCTTTGTTCGAATAGTTTTTCTGAATATTAACCCATTATGGCGACTTTAGATGAATTTATCCGATCTTCTGATAAGGTTGTAGAATTTGAAGCCTTTTTCTCTGGCACCGCAGTTACTAATCACACAGTACACACCCTTGACATACATATAGATGAGATTCTTCGACACTGGTCAAATTTTAGGGCAGCCTATGATAAGATTCTGCAAAATTATAATTCTGTACAGGAAAATATCAGTGTAGAAACACTAAAGGAAAGATTCTTTAAAACTTTTGATTCCCATGTTCGAGCATTGTCTAGGGCCAATGAGATTTTAGACTCCCTCCGAAATAGTAATATCCCTGCTGTCACACCCCCTACACCTGTAGCTGATTCTAACCCTAACATATCTTTACCCCCATGTGATACGCAAACTTTTTATGGAGATTATGTCTCTTGGCCCCCCTTCCGTGATATGTTTACGGCCCTTTACATTAACAATTCCCGATTGTCCCCTGTTGAAAAACTATTTCATTTACTAAAAAAGACAGAAGGCGAACCCCATGAGATTTTAAAGAATTGTCCACTCACAAATGATGGTTTCAATATGGCGTGGACCAACCTTGTCGAACGATATGAAAATTCCCGTATTCTTGTTAATTCACAATTGAAAACTCTGTTTAACTTATTGAATAATCCAATTTCTAAAGAATCTGGTCGCTGTATAAAACAACTCCAACAATCAATTAACGATTGTATAAAAAACCTTTCCACTCACAAATGATGGTTTCAATATGGCGTGGACCAACCTTGTCGAACGATATGAAAATTCCCATATTCTTGTTAATTCACAATTGAAAACTCTGTTTAACTTATTGAATAATCCAATTTCTAAAGAATCTGGTCGCTGTATAAAACAACTCCAACAATCAATTAACGATTGTATAAAAAACCTTTCCCTGCTTCAAATAGATACCAAAAACTGGGACGTTATCTTTGTTTTTATTTGTGCAAAATGTCTTCCTGATATAAGCTTACATTTATGGCAACAACATTTAGGGAATAGTAAAGAATTTCCCACTTGGCAGGAAATGGATAGTTTTTTTAACTTCTAGATATCAATCTCTTGAAGGCTTCGCGGATATACGAACTACTTCGTCTGATTCTCAAAATAACTACAAGAAATATAATCCGAGGAAACAGATTCCCAATAATTCTAAAAAAGTTAATACATTTCAAACAAAGGTTAAAACAGATAAGCCTCTAAAATGTCCACTTTGTCAAGAACCACATCCCTTAAGGTTTTGTCCCACTTTCTTATCAATGTCAAGTGAAGATCGATATTCGTTGGTTAAAAAACAAAGGCGGTGTACTAACTGTCTAGCAGCCTCACATGATCATAAATCTTGTAAAAGTCAATTCAGATGTTCATTCTGTAAACAGAAACATCATTCCCTCTTACACCGTTCCGAAAATCAACCTGTAACCCAACTAGCTAACAATAGATCCTTTAATGACTACTCAACGAATAATAATAACCATAATCGCGATTCACACCCCTCACAAACCGTCAGCAATCCTCCTGATAACCCCGAAACTTCAGCTGCTGCAGCAGCAAGATCACGTCAAGCATATTCAACCCAACTACAGTCCACAACACATAACTCTGTTATTCTTGGAACAGCTTTAGTTGATGTTTGTGTAGGTGATGTGCGTTGTACCGTAAGAGCTTTTATTGATTCAGCCTCTGAAGCCACCTTTATCTCTAAAAAACTCCAAGCTTCTCTGGCAATCCCCACAAAAACTTCTCATACTAATATAACAGGTCTTAGCGGTTCTCTATTTGCTACTGCAACTCGAATTTGTACTATTACCATAAGTTCACCTCTAGAAAAACTCTTTACAACTACAACTGATGCATTTGTTGTGAATAAATTAACAGGAAACTTACCCTATTACGAACTTTCTTCTATTATGAGTACTAAGTTTTCTGATCTACCCTTAGCTGATAGCTACTCTTCTAAAACTTCGAATGTTGAACTTTTGATAGGTTGTGACGTTTACCCTAAAATCCTTAGAGATGGTATCCGTTGGGATTACAATAAATCACTTGTTGCTCAGCGTACCATTTTCGGATGGATAATCTCTGGAAAATTACAATCTCCTACCCCCCTTCTTAACTCTGTTTCATCATATATGAATCTTATCGATCTAAACTCACACCTTAATAAATTCTGGAAACTCGAAGAAGTTCAGGAAAAACCAGCCCAATCTGATGAAGATATCTTTTGCGAAAATTTATACAAAAATACAACCTTTAGAAACGAAAATGGTCGTTTCGTTGTTTCCTTGCCCTTTAAATCCGAATATTCTAATAATATTCCCCTTGGTAACTCTCGCAACTCTGCATTATCACAATTTATCAGAAATGAGAATCGACTAAAGAATAACCCTGAACTAAAGCATGATTACGACCATGTAATCCGAGAATATTCAATATTAAATCATATGATGGCCGTAAATCTCGATTTATCTAAACCCTCTAACTCATCATACTATTTACCCCATCACTCTGTACTCAAACCCGAATCTACAACCACTAAACTACGTGTTGTATTCAACGCCTCTAACCCCACTACGTCAGGACTAAGTCTAAATGACGTCTTATACCCCGGACCAGTTTTACAACAAGATTTAACTGTCCTTATAACCCGTTGGCGATTGTTTAAATATGTTTTTAATGCCGACATCGAGAAGATGTATCGGCAGATACTTGTTAACCCACAACATACCCCATTTCAAAGGATTTTATTCCGAAGTTCTCCTGAAAAAGAACCCCAAGATTTCGAGCTACAGACCGTAACATTTGGAGTTAACTGTGCTCCATACCTAGCCTTGCGAACTCTTCTCGAACTTGCTAAATGCTGTAAAAACGATTATCCCGAAGTCTATACCATACTACAAGAGAATATGTATGTCGATGATGTACTAGCAGGATCCCATGACCTTTCTTTAGCCTTAAAATCAAGAGATAACTTAATTAAAATCCTAAATTCTGCTGGATTCCCTCTTCGTAAATGGATTTCAAACGAAAAATCCCTACTTAAAGGCTTACAACCCGAGCATTTACTTATGTCTGATACATTAGAGCTTGAAGACACAGTTACAACTAAAACCCTAGGACTACGCTGGAATGCGAGTCAAGATTACTTCTATTTTAACCCCATATCTCAGCCAATCCGAAATAATATTACTAAAAGAACCGTCTTGTCAGATATTGCAAGGTTATTTGACCCCGCTGGATGGCTAGCCCCAAAGATCATTGTTGCGAAAATGATAATGCAACAGATCTGGAAAGATCAAATCGAATGGGATGATCCACTAAAGCCGGAAACTTTGCGTAGTTGGCTTTCGTTTTTAGACGATTACCCATACATAAGAAGGATAAAAATACCCCGATTTGTTAACTATAAGCCCTTATATACGGCAGAACTTCACGGTTTTTGTGATGCTTCTGAAAAAGCCTATGCTGCTACCTTATATATTCGAACAACAAACGAAACAGGTCATATATCTACTCATTTACTCTTAGCCAAAACTAAAGTTGCTCCAGTAAAATTCATTACTCTTCCCAGAAAAGAATTATGTGGTGCTGAACTGTTAGCCAAATTAATCTCAACATTTCTAGCTCAAGTTAATTTTAATAAATGCAATCTACATCTCTGGACAGATTCAACTATTGTGTTATCATGGCTTCAAAAACATCCCTCGCACTGGACCACTTTCGTCGCGAATAGAATCACATCTATAGTAGATAAAGTTGGAAATTATAAATGGCGTCATGTTTCTTCAAAGGACAACCCAGCTGACTTAGGATCTCGAGGCCTTGCTGCAAGCGAATTGGTACGAAATGATTTGTGGTGGCATGGACCAACTTGGCTTAAACATCCTAGGTCCGAATGGCCTTCAACATTGCCCGTCGTAGATACACAGGAAGAAATTAGACCCGTAAAAACTCATTTAAATCAAAACGTTGAAGATATTTTAAACCGTTTCTCTGATCTTTCTCGTGCCATGCGTGTAATCGCTTATATATATCGTTTTTATCTTTCTACTCACCCACGTTATAAAACCACATTTAATTACCCCTCTCTCACCATTCAACACACAGAAATGAAACATGTTAAACTTCGCTTAGTGGTTGCTTGTCAAAAGTTTTACTTTCCCGAATATTCATTGCTATCTAATGGACAAGAGATTTCCAAAAAAAAGTCCCTTATTAACACTTAATCCGTTTATCGATTCGGATAACATAATGAGGATCAATGGTAGACTCTCTAGAAGTGAAATGCTATCTTATGATGAAAGATTTTCTAAGATTCTCCCATATTCAGGTCGCTTTACCCGTTTATATTTAGAACTTTTACACAAATACACGGTACATGGAGAAATTCTCTTCTAATACGACTAGTACGATTAGAGTTTTGGGTACCGAAACTGAAAAATCTTGTCAAAACCATTATATTTAACTGCAAGATTTGTGTTTTATTTAAGAAAAAGCAAAGTCAACAACTCATGGCTTCACTTCCCCCTGAACGTACATTCCTTTCACGTCCTTTCTGCAACACCGGTGTAGATTTCGCTGGCCCATATAATATAAAGTCATTTGCCGGTCGCGGATGTAAAATAACCAAAGGTTATGTTCTAGTATTTGTTTGCTTTGCTACGAAAGCAATTCATTTAGAGGCCACCAGTGAACTTTCAACTCAAGCCTTCTTAGCAGCATTCTCCCGTTTTTTCTCCCGCCGAGGCACCCCACAAGTTCTATTCTCTGATAATGGCACTGCATTTATAGGCGCAGCCAACATATTCAATAAAACCCAAGAAAATCTCTTATCCCAAGTACGATCTAACATCCTGTCTCAAAATGCATTTCAAAACATCGAATGGCGTTTTAACCCCCCTGGAGCTCCTCACATGGGAGGACTTTGGGAGGCAGGTGTGAAAAGTTTTAAATCACATCTCAAAAAAATAACACATGCACAAACTTTCACTTTTGAAGAATTCACCACGATGCTTGCAAGAATCGAAGCGTGTCTTAACTCCAGACCATTAAGTCCAATGAGTGACAATCCCAATGAATTAAGCGCTTTAACACCCGGCCATTTTCTTATTGGCGCCCCTCTGCTCTCACCCCCGGAACCAGACTTTTCTAGTCGATCACTTAGCTACGCCAACAGATGGCAAAAATTAAATGTACTCCACCATCATTTCGCATGCAGATGGAAAGAAGAGTCTTTAAAAGAATTACATAAACGCATAAAATGGAAACACCCCCAAAGAAACTTTGCTGTTGGTGACCTCGTTGCAATAAAGAAAGATCATCTTCCCCCAAATGAATGGCGTCTTGGTCGTATAAAAAAAGTTTCCCCTGGTCAAGACAATAAAGTCAGAGTGGCAGAAATTATCACCGCAACTGGTCCTATAACAAGGCCAATTCACTATGGCTCCACAACACCGTCAAAGACGTAATTTAATTGAAAGAAGAACTTTGTCTCCCATAACAGAAAGACGAAGATATCAACGTCATCAACCAGACTGCCGCTTGTGTAAAAGAGACCATCCTTTGCGTACTTGCTATAAATTTAACAACATGAATATAACCAACAAACTAAAGATCGTCAAACAATATAAATACTGTCAAAACTGTCTGGCACACAGTCACGTCCTGGCAATATGTCGTAGCTCAGAAAGATGTCACAAGTGTCACCAAAAACACCATACTCTCTTACATTACCATGCACTTGTCAGGCCAACACGGATCATTAGTACTAATCCAGAGGGTAATCTGCTCCAGTCAACAGTTTTGCGGCCAACTGTAATAGTAAAAATCAAGCTCGGTGGCGAGTGGCGTGATGTACGTAGCATTATAAATCCATCACTTGAAACTAGCCAAATCGCTGAATTCCTAACAACCCGTTATCATCTCCCGCTTGAAAGGTCAAGCTCTCGCCGCAGTTGCAAGATCACCTTTAAACCACACTTCGTCAATAGACCGGTGGTCGTTGTTAATGTTTTAGTAACGAAAGAGTTACCACAATTTCCAAGGCCGATGGAGTTAGATGCATCAGTTGCTGAGCCCTACAAAAATCTGCATCTAGCGGATCCTAGATTTTACATCTCTTCAGAGGTCAACCTGATTCTCGGCGCTGACGTCTACCCACATATCATTAAGTCGGAAATTCGTCCACCCACACTCACCTCACCGATGGCCCAGGATACTGTATTAGGCTGGATCCTAATAGGAAAAGTTCGCCGTTCATGAGTTACATGTATATAATACATAAAAAATTGTTATTAAAATTTTGAACATATGTATAATATTATTCCAAAGTATGAATCATTTCAAAAAACATGAATTTCCTATAAAAATAATATAAATTATGAAAACTATTTTATATACAAATTATAATTATATTTTTAAATAATTTAAAAAAAAAAACACGCTCTTAATATTTGTATAAATCCTTGAAATTTTTAATATTTTGCAATTCCAATTTTCCTTAAAATTCTTTGAATTTATTTATAAATGAATTTTGTTTAATTAGTTAAATTGGAACTTCCACTCCGTCCTTTTGTGGTTTTTGCGTAACCGCAAGGGGGCCGGAATGTTTAAGCCTAGAACATTAATTTTATATTGACATTAAACTGCACTTAATTTTTTTTTCCCCAAGTGTACTGGAAGTAGTGCATATTTGGTGGTGGTTTTTTATTCTCTATTTTTTTGTTCTCTCTGCTGTGAATTCGCAGTAGACTACTTTGTATTTACATTATAAGCATAAAGTTGAAATTATCAAAAATCAATCAAGTTAGTTGATCAGCGACTATCGAAGAGGAAAAAAGTGCATCATCATAAAAATAAACAAATAAATAAACTTGTAATATACCAACAACATATTTTGTTCTTCTCTTTTGGATCTTTACCGTTTGGTTTGTGTTACATACATATTTAATAAAAAGGTAAACTATTTGCAATATTTAAAGTAAAATTATTTGTACCCTACCCCCCATATATTCATAACCCATAGAATTAAATTTTTTTATTGTGTCACAACACTTTTGGTTTTTTCACTGTATTCTTTTATTTTTTCGTTTTACACCAGTTTAATTTACCATCACTTTAGTTTTCAGTTTCACTTTCATTTTTTATTCACTATTATTTTTTTTAAAACACCACACACTTTTAATCGTCACTGTAAATTCCGTTTTTAGTTTTTATTTTTTATTCAACGTCAACAATTCATTCGCACAATAGTTTAATTTTATTTTCACTTTTAATTTTTTTATTTCACTTTTGTCGCACACTGTAGATTCCATTTTTATTTTTATTCACAGATACAAATCCGTTTTGCACGATAGTTTCATTTAATTTCTTTTTTTTTTTTCTTTCATTTTTCACTTTAATTTTATTTTAAATTTTACTTTTATACCGCACTGGAAAATAATTTTTAAATTTTTATTGCATACCGGCAACATTTTTTTTTCACTTTTTATAATTTTTTTGTTTTTACTTTTTTATATTAATTGTCCGTCCGCGCACTTTTTGTACTCACTGTATTTTCTAAATTTTATTTTTTTTTTAATCACAATAACACATTAAACTCACTTAGAACACTTTTATTTAATTTTTTTTTACACACACTGTAGTTTCCAAGAAAAAAAACCCTAATAGCACTTTTACTTAAAAAACACTTTATTTTAAATTTTACACTTAAAATTCATTGTTACTTACCTTATATATATCCAAATCCAGAAGTTACACCCGCACATACCCAATAGCTAACTGTAGTCACATTCCTAAAAGAAACAAAACAAAAAAATGCATTACAATTTTTGTTGACCTTGAATGAATTAAATAAATTTTTACTTACCAATATTCCACCAGAATCTGCTGCATCCTCCGTCTTTTCCTGAAAAGAAAATATAAAATATTATAAATTAGTAATTTGTTACAATTTTTCAGTAAAATTTCTAAATAGAAATAAATAAATTCAAAAATAAAAATTTCATTAACAAAGACTTACCATTGTTGATCACCGCCATTAAAAAATATTAATGAATGCGTTTTTGCATTCTCTCTCCTCCCTTTCCATTATATTTCAAACAGTTGTGTAGTAAAATCAGAGTACGTCGCCACCCGACCTGTTTTAACGGCGGCACAGAGTCGCAATTTTGGTTATGAATGGATAAAGGGTTGCCATATTGCAAATTTTTTTATTGGGATTAAAGAAAATGCCCAAAATCCCAGAAAATTTTTAAAATTAGGGACATTCATAAATGCAGGGCGCAAATTTTTCCACCCCATTCTGTATACATAAAGGGATTACAGAATGGTACGGTTTGTCGTGTGCACCCTGTAGTTAGGTGAGTGGAGGTAGAAAATAAGAAGAAGATTAGTGAGAAGTTGGTAACGCGTCATTTGACGTTTAAAGAAAATGAAGGAAATAAACAAAAACAAAGATTAGGAAAAGAAAGTAGATATTAGATTCAAACGGCTGAATAGATAAAAAAGGCAGGAAGCCATGATGGTATCCAAGGTTTCTCGGACCCTAAAACGGAAAATGTCGGTCCTTTTTTTCTCGACGACGATCACAGAATAAGCAAGTGGCCAGCGTAAAGTAAAACTCAAAAACAAAAAAATTCAAGGAAAGTTTTATTTGTTTGAATATATTAAATACAAAGTCACCAGTAACTAGAAAAAACAATACAATTTTAT
>NC_060954.1:22454635-22455855 GCF_022045245.1 Lucilia cuprina
AATGCATACGATAGATACGCGAGATGCAATTCCAGTTAAAGATCGTCACTATCCTGTCTCCCCGGCAGTGCAAAAGTTGATGTACGCGGAGCTCGATAGGATGCTTGATCTCGGTGTGATTGAGCTTAGTGAAAGTCCATGGAGTCATCCAGTTACTCTGGTCCCAGGCTGTGCCTGGACGCACGTAAGCTCAATGCACTGACAGTCAAGGATGCCTATCCATTGCCGCACATCGAAGGTTTGCTCAGTCGTTTGGGAGACACGATATACATTTCTAGTGTCGACCTGAAAGACGCGTTCTGGCAGATACCACTAGAATCGTCCAGTAAAGAGAAAACCGCATTCACGGTGCTAAGACGACCGCTCTATCATTTTACGGTCATGCCTTTTGGGTTGTGCAATGCAGCGCAAAGGTTAGGCCGTTTAATGGATAAAGTGATCCCCGCAGAACTTCGTGATAGGGTTTGCGTCTATTTGGACGATCTTTTGATTGTATCTCCTGAATTCGAAACACATCTGGAATTGTTGAAACGTGTATCTATCTGTTTAGCAAAAGCAGGTCTGACCATCAATGTGGCGAAGTCTAAATTTTGTTTTAAGGAGTTAAGATATCTAAAATACATAGTTGGAGGTGGCAAACTGAAACCTGATCCGTCCAAAGTAGAAACCATTACTAGTTTTGCTTATCCTAAGACAGCAAGACAGGTGCGGAGCTTCATGGGAGCAACAGGCTGGTATAGGAAATTTATACCAGACTATGCTACCATTGCAGCCCCAATCTTTGAAACGCTGAAGAAGGGTAAATAATTCAAGTTTTCGGAGGAAGCCAAGGTCGCGTTTGATCGTCTCAAGGAAGCTCTAGTTTCAAGGCCACTCCTTAATCATCCTGACTTCAACAAACATTTCTTCGTTCAGTGTGATGCGTCTGACGTAGGTATTGGTGCAGTGCTTTTCCAGAAGGATGATTCCGATGGAGAGCACCCAATAGCCTACTTTTCACACAAACTAACGTCAGCGCAGAAAAACTATTCTGCAACTGAACGAGAATGTTTAGCTGTAGTCTTGGCGATTAAGAAGTTTAGGCCCTACATAGCCTTTTACCGTCATTACGGACCATAGTAGTTTGAAGTGGCTCATGAGTCATAAGGATTTGACAGGTCGTTTAGCTAGATGGAGTCTACATCTGCAATCGTACGATTTTACGATTGAACACAGGCAGG
>NC_060954.1:22455955-22461917 GCF_022045245.1 Lucilia cuprina
CAAGAATATATATACTTTATAGGGTCGGAAAATTATATTATAGAAATTACAAACGGAATGACAAACTTATATATACCCTTCTCACGAAAGTGAAGGGTATAAAAACTACAACAACACTGTATATTAGAAAAAGATGTACACGTGTGTGTAGATGTATTTGGTTTTGTTCAGCTTTGTATTTTTTTGTATGTTTGGATGCTGTTGGCGTCATTACGTTGTTTATTTTGTTTTTGCTTTTCTGTGTTTTTCGGTATGTCTGTTTAGATTTCGGTTGGTTTAGTTGCCCTGTGTATTTTGTTTTTTTTTCGTTTAGCGTTGTTGTTCATTTTGTTTTGCTTTTGGTGTAATAATAATGTAGTATTTCCGTACAAACTATGCCAACTTTGACCCGATGCGAAGAATGTCTAAACACATTCTTAATAATCTGTATGATAATCTGTTATTGACTTTTCGACTAATCCTAGTGTCATAAAAAGGAGTAACCTGCAGCGTGTAAACCAATAGCAAAATTTGGATTTCCAGTTATATTATTTAATTTGTAATAATAGAATATATAAAACTTAATTGTGATGTATAAAACATGCTAGCCTGTAAGAAATTGTAATTCCATTGGGGAAGTAAATAAATAAATATTTGAGTTAAAACAAGTAAGAGTGCTATATTCGGCTGTGCCGAATTTTATATACTCTTCACCATAGTGTATTTTAAACATATTAGTTTTATAAATTTTTTCCCGACTACATTATTATTACACCAAAAGCAAAACAAAATGAACAACAACTCTAAACGAAAAAAAAAAAAACAAAATACACAGGGCATCTAAACCAACCGAAATCTAAACATACATACCGAAAAACACAGAAAAACAAAATAAACAACGCAATCACGCCAACAGCATCCAAACATACAAAAAAATTCACAGCTGAATAAAACCAAATACATCTACACACACGTGTACATCTTTTTCTAATATACAGTGTTGTTGTTGTTTTTTTTTAACAAAGTATGAAAAAATATGACATTTTTTGATGAAATTTTCAGAAGTTGTCTCGGATTTTTGCTCATATCTCCGTTATTTACCGACAGATTTTGCTGATTTTAAATAGCGATCTTCTCGAAAGCATGTCTAACAGAATTATTGAAGATTCGGATCTCGCCGATATTTGGGGTCCTTTAAAAACTGATTTCAACAGACAGACGGACAAGGCTTAATCGATTCCGCAATCTATAAGGATCCAGAATATATATACTTTATAGGGTCGGAAAATTATATTACAAACGGAATGACAAACTTATATATACTCTTCTCACTAAGGTGAAGGGTATAAATATGATACCTTTGAATGGTAAAGAATTTATGGCAATCCTAATGATTTGAAAATGCATCCATAATCGTCGCATACAACTGTGTGTTTTGGAGGAAAATCTGATACACACCTCGCAGTAAATTATTGAATTGATTAACTGAAAATTTAAAATATTAATTGGAAATTAATTTAAAAAAATTCAATTTAAACAATACTAATGTAATTAATTGAAGTAATTGGATAAGGTGGTATATTTCAAACATATGTATGTACTTTTAATTAATTTTATTAAATTCGTTATTATTTTTTTTTTTCAAATATAAACTAAAAAATTAATTATTTTTAAAAAACTCACTCTCGCTGTGAGTAACACCGATAAGTAAGCACTTATTTCATGTTTCTATATTATTACTTCTCTCATTTTTTACAAAAAGCCTAATGCTTTTCCAGATGACGTGAATCCATATCTGATGTGAAGCTATTACAGTATTGATATACTATAATAAACACACACTTTAATAAAGTAAAAAATCACTTTATACATTTATATAATAATTATATTTTCTAAGAATTTTGTATACACTTTTATTCACGTCAAATTCAAAAAATTGTTTGTGATCAAAATTGCATCTATTCGCCAAGATTTAAGGTTATTGCAACGAATCCATGACAGGAATCCATTGTTACAGAATTTTGATGAAGACCAATAACATTTTTTGTATACAAAATAACTACATCCCTAAATATTTAATTTTGTCCTCCTAATTTAACCCTTTTTAGCATTTCCTTTCTTTATGAATAATTCAAACAATTTGACGTCCTAGATTTTTATATCGTGAGCATCGTTGTAAACTACTGGTATTAATCTTTAAACGAAAATTCTAAAAAAATATGTTTGAAAAATTGTTAAAAAAGTTATTAAGTTTGCCTAAATCGTTAAAATTCTTAAAAAGTTTGCGTAATTAATAATATTTTTTTTAATACACATATTTTAACAGAAGCTAAAGTCATAGCAGTGTTAAATATTTATTGATTTTGTGTTGTGTATTTTTAGCAAATTTAATGTTATCGACATATAAAACTTTAGGTATAAAATTTTTCTGATTATGACTTTTATTCTTGTAATTACTTTTGTTTTTAATTTGTAACAACATAATTCAGTGTATAAATATTTTGACAGCAACATTACTCAAATGTAAGAAAACGAGAATATGTAGCTATATAATATATAGCTACATAATATATATGTATGTCCCAACAAATAATAAATTGTAATGTGTTTAAAAATATTCTCTATAATGTTTGCACTCAGATGGAGTGCCCTAAATGTCAATTATATGGCAATAATATCAGGACATTGAAGTAAATCAGCTTATATGTCAGGATATAACATAGTAGCGGATATTACATTTGTTTAGGAGTTTGTGTCGATGATTAAACTTTTTTAAAATTTTCATTATTTTACTGATTCACTCAGAAAAAATAACATTCGGCAAACAGGAACTTCGTGTTTGACATCAGAGATTTCTCTGTGTGTATTTCAATCGAAAAACTTCAAAATTAAGAGAATGACGTACGTACATGTGAATGAGGAAAAACCAGACAGCTCTTAAGGTGGCTCTTCGCGTATATCTGATATATGTAGATCCGACATCGGCAGAGCGTAAAATTTCTTGCCTCACTAACACTTCAGTTTTTGTTTTTGCATTCTTTACACTGATAGAAAAGTTTGTAACATTTTCTAGTGTTGTATAATGTTTTACTTTACAATGTACTCTATATAAAATAACAAAAAAGCGTTACATTTTTGATTTTGTATCAAAATATGTTAGAAAAAAAGTAAAGTATAAACTATATATATTATATATATATATATATATATATATATATATATATATATATATATATTATATATATATATATTATATATATATATATTATATATATATATTATATATATATATATATATATATTATATATATTATATATATATATATATATATATTATATATATATATATATATATATATATATATATATATATATATATTATTAGACCTAATCGTCCAACAAGAAATTATATTCCTCTAAAAATCCAATATTTCCGTACAAACTATTGCTTAATATTCACTATATTTATTTCATTATTTTTCTATGAATATTAAATTCAATAACTTATTTAAGTTTTACAATGAATAATTAAAATTGAACATGACTGGTCAAAACACAAAACATCACTGAAATAAATAATGCAGCAAAATTTCTGCATTATTTATTTTTATTTTTTTCGCGTTCACGCTCAAAAAAAAAAGTGGAATAATCATATTTTTTTTTGTACTCTTCTTACTATCATCCGGAAGTAACCTAAAAGTATACTTCCAAAATGGGAAAACAAGAAATCAATGTATTTTTTTTTTATATGTGTGCTCTCGTCTGACTACCGTCCACATGTGACTACAATCCACACTTCCAGATAAATAAAATATAACATTAATGTGAAAACTCTTCAAACTGTCAACATACAAATCAAGAAGATACAAATTAGGAAACAATGTATTTTGTTATTGTCACTAAAACGTATACTTCCATATGAAAAAAATTCAACAATCATGGTTTTTTGTTTAAGCAAAATGGATACACTCTTCCAACTATCATCCGGAAGTAACTTAAAAAGTATATTTCTAGAAGACGAAAATTCGAAATCAATATATTTTGCTTTTGTAAAATGTGCGTTCTCGTCTGACAATTGTCCAGAAGTGTTTCTGACGTGGCGTCTGGTGTGATGCGCAATAGTTTTGTCTTCTAAATGTTTGAAGGGTAGTGTTCTGTGCGTATAACTTGTTAATATATTTGTAAGTGTAATGCCACATACAATCTTAAAACATATTAAAATTTTTATCTGTACTCATTTTACATACATATGCATACATATTTTTATAATCTGAATTTTTAATTGAATTTCGATTAGGGAGGCGGAGCTCCCTTTATGTACCCTAGTACTAATTATTGATGTACTACACTACATATTTAGTAGTTTTTAGAATTATTAAGTTTTTAAAATGTTTTTTCTTTCAACATAATTTGCAAACTATAATAATTAAGCAAAATGTAATGTAATTTTGTTTAATCTTTACCTTTAATACACAAATATAGTTAAAAAGCTCAAATTTGTGTTTTTATATACATACATACATACGTACATACATACATACATACATACATACATATATTTTAATATTTAAAATAAATATGTGCAAAACATGGAAAAAATGTGTGCTACTTTTAAACTAAAAAATATGAGTTTTGTGTTACATTAATATTATTTCTAAATTTCAGTTTTCCATATATGCATTTTTGTGAAGATGAGAGTACAATGATTTCTCATTTCTTGTTTTTTTGCTGTTTGTCTGCCGATCCTGGGTATAGATAGTACCAGTTTGTAAACCGGAACAAAATGATGTAGTAGAAAATCCTTTTCTAAATCCGTGCTGGAATGGAGATAGGACTGCAGCTTGATGTGATAAGGTTTCAGTGACAATCTTCTCAAAGAGTTTAGGTATTAACATTAATGTAGCTATAACTCTATAATTAGGAATGTTGGATTAGGACCGTCGGGACCACATTTATACGAAAATTTAAATTTTTGTATAGCTTTCAATACGGTGGATGAATGTAATTTTGGACAATTAATTTGAGTCGTCTCAACAATGTGATATGGATAACTGGACAATTGATTTAGGCACTTATTGGAATACGAGAAGGAAAAGAAATCAGTAAACATGTCACAAATCTCCGAATCTTTTGAGGATTTCATGTCATCAAGTTTTGTCATTGACAGATATCCAGAAATACGACGTTTTGTATTGACAAACTGATAGAAGGATTTCGGATTACATTTGAAATTTGCCTTTACTTTAAAAATATAGTTATTGTAACATTGTGTGCAAGCCAAGTTGTATGCTGATCTGGATATTAAATATCTAGCGTAGTCAGTAGGTAGACCAGATTTCTTATATTTCTTATAATGTTTGTTTTTCATATTTTTCAGGCTTGAAAGTTGTTTCGTGTTCCATGGTGGACCATTATGAATTGTTCTTTTTACCACAGAAATATATGCATTAAAGCATTTAAATAAGCCACCATAAAATTGATTAAGAATTAGATCAAAGTTATGTGGATTTAAAATACTATATGATTTCAAGTGTTGGGTAAAAGGAATCTTCTGGTATCAGCAGTGGATTAATACGTTGTATACTGCATTCATCAGGTTGATCGACAAACACCAAATCGAGCAGTTTTCCTAAAATATTCGGTATGTCATTTATTTGAAAAAGTGTCAAATCTGCAATGTAATCTAATAGGTCAAGATTTGATTCAGAGCTTATAGAAGGACTTAAAAAACTTGAATTCGGAGTTTTACACCACATAATGTCTGGAATATTAAAATTTCCTAGAACAGTTATCATATCACCAGGCTTGGATAGATTTGACGCAGGTGAAATGTACAAACAAGTGATAAATATATTATTAAATTTAATTTTAACACAAGTAGCCATAAATTCAATGTCTTGTCCATCGCACAGTGGTATAGGAAAAAAAAAGAGGGAAATAATTCGGTAACTTCTAAACGGTTAATCCGATTTTAATGAAATTT
>NC_060954.1:22462017-22495983 GCF_022045245.1 Lucilia cuprina
GACAACACCTCCTCTTTGTGCATACCAAATTTCATTAAAATCGGATTAACCGTTTAGAAGTTACCGAATTATTTCCCTCTTTTTTTTTCCTATACCACTGTGCATCGTTAAGGATTATTTCTTCTGAAGGACTCCGTCACCTTCCTTTTCTATTCTATCACGTCTATATATTTGGAATTTACTGCCCATTAATCCAGAATTATGGATCCTCTTTTCAGATTTATCCCGGAGCCATGTTTCCGTAAGGACTATAATATTTTGTTCAATGCCAAAGCTTTGAAGATAAAATGATTTTAGTTTTGTGTTCACACCACGGACATCTTGATAACCAATGGATGCAAATGAAACATCATCAGATTCATTCGGATTACAATTAGCAATCAAGGGACTTTTTAATCCAACTAGTTTTTGGAATATAAGCTGCAGCTTGTTATCTTCATAACAAACAAACTGCCGAACAATCGTATTTTATGGCCAAAAGTTATTTTACGGTCAAAAATGCTCTCTGGAACAATGATTTTAAATGATGCTCTTTTACGGGCGTTGATCTTAAAGATTTGGACATCATTTGACAATTCCATGCCCAGATTACTCGTAATAAGGTAATTAACATCATTTACGGTCGTATCGAGAGCAAACCGGGTGGCAAATATAGTCTTCCTAGATGGAATGGTTTTCAGAGGTTTTGGTGTTGAAACGGCAGACAAAGGAGTAATGGGTTG
This sequence comes from Lucilia cuprina, assembly GCF_022045245.1. Taxonomy (NCBI): domain Eukaryota; kingdom Metazoa; phylum Arthropoda; class Insecta; order Diptera; family Calliphoridae; genus Lucilia; species Lucilia cuprina. The sequence goes on from NC_060954.1 coordinate 22,462,740, forward strand.
ATTAGAAGCATTCATGTTTGTTGAAACATTAGATGAAGTAGAGGGTAAAGGAGTTATTTCAGGAGAACGGGTATTTGTAATAGGGGTAACTGTAACAGATTTAGAAAGGAACAAAATTTAAATGATGAAATACAAAAACAAATGTATGAACAAATTGTATAAATAAAAAACTTCAGCGTTGTCTTATTGTTGTTGTTTAAAACAATAAATTCGAAGACTAATAAAAATAAGTAAAAAGGCTTTATTCCGAAATAAAACTGAACCGTATTCAGTATTTTCCAATGAGTACTTATCTTAAGGAAAAGCTTTCAGGAGTACACTTTTAAAGTTGATTTATTTAAATAAACTTTTAAGAAATCACAGAACAAATAAATTACGACCGAACTATTGCAGGGTTGCCATTTTAGGACTTCAACAGTTTCCTTCACAACTGAAGTTAGCGGAAATAAGTATGGTCCTTAAACGTCGACTTTTCAACTTTTTCATTTAATTAAAAGTCGACTTTTCGACTATAAGTATTTTATAAATAGTCGACTTTTCCACTTTTTTCGACTTTTTCCGATTTTTTTCGATTTTTCGACTTTTCGATTTTTTCGACTTTTTGACTATTTTCGACTTCTTCTTAATGATGAATAGTAGTATATCTTGAAATACACATGTTAATGTATTTTCAGACTACAATACTTTGTATTAACACACTTCAAATTAAAAATATTATGAAAATAATTCGGATTTTCAAAAAATCAATCCGAAAAATACATTTTATGTTTACACTATAATATTTGTAATATTTTTTATACAATTTTTATTGTTTATGCACTTTTCGTTCTTATTTTTGTTTTTTATTGTATTTAAAAATATATACCGAATACGTGTGAAAATAAAAAGTTTTTAAATTGTTTTAAAAAATTATTTATAATTTATTTTCAATTTCAAATTGGTTATGAAGAAAATTATGGTGAAAAATAAAAGAAACTCAATTTATAACTTAAAATCAAAAAAAAAAAAAAAACTACAAATAAATTGTGTATTTTGTAAAGAAATAGATTTTAAAAAAATTTTAAAAGCTTAATACATTTCAAACTACAAAATGTTTTAGTTTTAGTTACATTTTCAAATAATATTTTGTATTAATACAAAATCAGATAATGTAAAGTACCTTTAAATACATTTACAATCAAGAAATTACCTTATTATACCCTCCACCACCATCAGTGGTGATAGAGGATGAAATATTCATCTAAGACCCAACAAAGTATATTTATTCTGGGTCCTTATGAAATTCTGAGTCGATTTAGCTATGCCCGTCTGTCTATCTTTCTGCGTAAAACACGCTCACGTTAAAACTAAGCCAAGGAGATCAACCAAATTCACCGAAAATATCTATTGTTATTCTAAGCAGTTTGATATTGAAAATCAGCAAAATCGGCTCACGACGTAAAAAGTTATGAGTAAAAATGTCGGACTACCTCGAAAAAAAATTAAATTTTTTTCGTTATTCTTCAGCTCTTTTCTCAGAAACTAAAAAAGATAATTCGATGAATTTTATCACAAATTATTTTTTTCTACCAGAGATCAAGTATGCTGAAAATCATGAGAATTGATTTGAAATTTTCTATAGCCCCCATACAAAGGTACATATTCCCGGAAATTAGTTTATTGTTAATAACTCCTTCAAATATATCAATATAAATACAAAATTTTGTACATGTCAATATAATACAAGAGGAAAGTAGATTTGTATTGGTCCACAATTGGTCATAGCTCCCATATAAGGTCCACTTCCGAAAATCACTTGAACGTACATATTTCATTGAATTATTAATTTATCTGGAAAAAATTTGACTTGATTATATGTACACACTAATCATTTTGCCAAATTTTTCGCGGATTGGTTCATTATTAGTCATAGCTGCCATATAAGGTTCATTTCCGAAAATCACTTAAACGCACACATTTCATTGATTAATTAAGCTATTTGGATTAAAGGGGATGGGCAGATTTGTCATTATTAAAATAAAAGAAAAAATTACAAAAATAAATCTTATTTTGCTGTTTTATACTTTAATTCATTAAACAAAGTATAATAAACCTGAAATTTATTGTTTATTTTACGAAACTTAACAAAATAAATTAAAACAAATTATTACAGATTTTTTCTACATTTTAACCAAATTTTGTTCTACATTACCCCACGGGCAGTTCTGGGTTTAGTTTCATTTTCAGGCTTTAAATTTTATTATCGAAAATATTATTATTGTTCACTATTATTGACGTTCTAATACTGACCAATATATTTTTTCTATCACAAAAACTAAAAAAGTTAGCAGAAAAAGTTCACACAGTGAAATATTTTCACAGCCGTTTGAAAAAAAAGCGATAAATTCGATTACTCAGTTTTCAAGTTATTCGCTATTGGCAGATGTGCCCCTATGGCTTTGATCCCCCTTCTACCCTAAATTTCATTGAATTATTAAGTTATCGAGCTGAAATTCAACACAAATATGATTTGTGTATATGTAAACCATTCTACTAATTTATTGCCGGATCGGTCCATTATTGATCATAGCTCCCGTATACGATTCACTTCCGAAAATCAGTTATCAGGATAAAATTCGACTTGTTGAATAGTATTGTGTACAACGAAACTATTCTACCAATTTTTTTCCGGATCGGTTGGTTATTGGTCATAGCTGCCATATAAGGTCCACTTCTGAAAATCACTTAAACGCACATATTTAATTAATTAATAAAGCAATTAAAGTAAAATTTGACTTAAATTTATTGTAGATACACAAATCATTCTCCTAATTTTTCAGCATATGCATGATCTTTCCATAATAAGTCATGGCATAAGTACAAGGTCAACAACCGAAACTCAATATAAATTTTTCTGGACCTAATTAAAATTAATAAATTGTTGGGGTTGTTTCTTGTTTAGACACGTAGTCCAAAAACATTTCCTTTTTATTTCATACTTGTAAATGTTTTGGTTGGTTGTAGTAACTTCTACTTGTTCAAAATTTTAAATTCAAAATTTTTCAATGTAGTTAGCATGGATTTTGTAAATAATATTTAAACTTATATTATATTATAAGATAAAATTGAACATCACTGATTGGAACCCAATAATTGTGTAGTCATGAATCAGTGACGTTAATCTACATTCTACATTCGCGGAAGAACTGGATAAAATTAGGAAATTTAACAATAAGAATATCAGTTAGATTTAAAAAATTCTTTAAGCTAAATTTAAATTTTGTACATAAAATTTATATTTCAGTCAAATTTTGTATCGTAATTTAGTAACAAGTAATGTGTGTATGGGACCGATCGCACCCATGTTATGAACCACTCTAATATTTGTGCCAAATTTTGTATCAATAGCTTTATTTGGTAGTGAGTAATGTGCTTTTAAGAGATTTTCGTAAAGGACTATGTATGGGAGCTATGTCCAATTATGTATATAAAGCAGATATAAGCGAAGAGCCACCTTAAGAGCTCTCTGGTTTTTCCTCATTCACACGTACGTACGTTATTCTCTTAATATTGAAGTTTTTTGATTGAAATACACACAGAGAAATCTCTGATGTTTAACATGAAGATAAGTTCCTGTTTGCCGAATGTTATTTTTTCTGAGTGAATCAGTTAAATAATGAAAATTTTAAAAAAGTTTAATCATCGACACAAACTCTTAAACAAATGTAATATCCGCTACTATGTTATTTCCTGACATATAAGTCGATTTACTTCAATGTCCTGACAATATTTACATTTAGGGCACTCCATCTGAGTGCAAAACATTATGGATAATATTTTTATACACATAACAATCTATTATTTGTTAAATTTTTAAAATCTTTAATTATTTATTTAGTTTTAACTGCACTGAGTATATATTAAGGTCCACTTTATATCTTAAATTGCAAATAAATGCATTTCCGATGGCAAAGAACAAAAATAATAGTTTATGCTTTAGTTTTTTCTAACATATATTCATACAAAATCAAAAATGTAACGCCTTTTGTAATTTCATATAGAGTACACTGTAAAGTAGAACTCTATACAGCACTAGAAAATGTTACAAACTTTTTTCAGTGCAAAGAATGCAAAACCAAAAACTGAAGTGGTGTTAGTGAGGCAAGAAAATTTTACGCTCTGCCGATTTCGGATATAAAGACAAAATTTCAAAATTCTGTGTCTATATCATTATTTGGTAATAAATACTGTGAATCTAAGTGATTTTCTGGACCTAGTATTAGAGCTGTGACCAAATATGGACCAATCGTAAAACAATTTTATAGTGAATTTATGTATACATATAAGAAAAATATTTTTGCTAAATGTATGGATATAAATATTTGGTTATGAATTACGTGAGTTTTTTTCTGATTTTCTGGGCCTAATCACTATTTGGTAATGAGTTATGTACCTTTAAGTGTTTTTCCAAAAGGGACCTTGTATGGGAGCTATGATTAATTATGGACCGATAGGAAAATATTTTCACAATATTATTTCTCTGTGTATAAGCAATACTTGTGGAAATTGTATATGGAGATCTTAATTTAATAATGAGTTACGCGCGTTAAGGTGATTTTCGGGAGGGAACCTTGTATGGGAGCTATGACCAATTATGGACCGATCCAAAAAAAAAAAACGTTCATGGTAATATTTCTGTATATAAGAGAAATACTTGTATCAAATTTTATACTTTAATAATGAGTTGGAAGAAAATTTTAAGGTAACATTTATGTATTTAAAAGTAATATTTGTAGCAAATTTTGTATAAATATCTGAATTAGGTAATGAGTTTGGAGCGTTTAAGTGATTTTCGGGAGGGGACCTTGTATGGGAGCTATGACCAATTGTGGACCGTTGGAAAAATATTGTCCTTGATATTAATTGTATTGACATAAAACTATAATTTGCAAAATTTTGTGAAGATATCGATATTGTAACGGAAGTTATTAACAATAAACACATTTTCCGGGAATATGTACATTTGTATGGGAGGTATATGAAATTTTGAACCGATTTTTCCGATTTTTAACATTGTTAATTCTGACATCAATAGATGTATTCTGACATCAATAGATTTATCTCTTCATCAATTTATCTGCAATAGTTTTTGTAAAACGTACAAAATAAATATGTGAAAAAATCGCCATTTTTTCGAGGTTGTCTTACATTTTTACTCATAACTACTCTGAAACTATTTCACCGATCTTGCTGATTTTCAATACCAAACTGCTTAGGACATCAATGAATATTTTGAGAATATTTTGTGGAGTTTCATTGCTTCGTTTTAACGTGAGCGCGTGTTTTATACAGTTATGCTTGAAGTTAGGCAATCAACAATTTAGAACACAACAGGCCAATGGCACTAACAAAATTCCGCTTCCTATTCCACATAGAAAATTTAACAACACCTATCAAAACCAACAATTCTATCAACGTATTACTCAAGGACATCAACCGCATAACGCATACGGACAAAATTTTCCATATCGACAAAATTTCCAAAACCCATACGGATAAAACTATACCTACCCACAACAAAACTTACCACCACCAAGGCCTAATTATCCTAAACCTCCAGTCCCAATGGAAATAGATTCTTCCATCCAAACAAAAAAAGTAAATTACATTAATAGACCCTTTCCAGATAATAAATTCGTAGGTGTAAGACCTTTACCCCAAATCTGCACAATTTTACCAACCTAGAAAATTACAAAGAATCAACCATATCGAAACTCATACTAACGAATTTCAACAAGAAGACGATGGACTGCAAGACTTGACAGAATATCTAGACGAACATTTTAACATTTCTGAAGAAAGTGAGCACTTCAATACTTCTGATGAAAACGGACACACTGAATTTTCAGATATTCATTTTTAGATTAAACAACTCAACAAATACGGTAATTTTCAATGTAAAGCCAGCGATGGTAAAATATTTAACTTTTTAATTGACACAGGGTCAAATAAAAATTATATTCAACCTAAATTAGTAAAAAATCCAATAGCCAATGAAGTAATTTTCCAAGCAAACTCCGTTGGCGGGAAAGTTACAATTTTTCACCACACATTCATTAACTTATTTAGTGTACGATCAGAAAATCTCAAACTCTTTTTATTGCCATCATTAAAATCTTTTCATGGCATTTTAGGTAACGATAGTCTAAAAAAGCTAAACGCAATTATTTACACTTCTCAAAATATTATGACAATTAATAACTCTATAAAAATACATATAAAACAAAAACAATCAGAAACTATAAATAATTTAAACATAAGGACAAACCATCTCACAGACGAACAAACATTTATATTGATGAAATTATGTGAAAAATACAATTCACTTTTTCAGACCCGGACGAAAAGTTAACATTCACTACAACCGTTAAAGCAGACATTAGAACATCGACTGACGACCCAATTTATACAAAAAGTTATTCATACCCGATATCAATGAAAGACGAAGTTGAAAAACAAATTACAGAATTACTAGACCACGGAATAATAAGACCATCCAGGTCACCATACAATTCACCCGTATTGGTAGTACCAAAGAAAATGGATTAGGAGAAAATAATTGGTTCTCAGTACTAGATTTGAAAAGCGGATTCCACCAAATACCGCTCAGGGAAAAAGATATAGAAAAAACAGCATTCTCAGTAAATAACGGAAAATACGAATTTGTTCGACTACCCTTTGGCTTAAAAAACGCTCCAGCCGTATTTCAGCGAGCATTAGATGATATGTTAAGAGATCATATTGGAAAAATATGTTTCGTCTATATAGACGACATTATAGTCTTTGGTCAAGATGAAAACTCTCATCTGAAAAATATAGAGACAATTTTTGACACCTTACAAAAGGCAAATATGAAAATGCAATTAAACAAATGTGAATTTCTTAAAAAGAAGTTGAATACTTAGGCTTTATTATATCAACAAATGGAATAAGAACAAATCCAGAAAAAGTTAAAGCTATACAGAAAATGTTACCTCCAAAAACAATTAAAGAACTTAGGTCATTCCTAGGACTTTCAGGGTTTTACAGACGCTTTATCAAAGATTACGCGAAATTAGCAAAACCCCTAACCGTCCTTTTAAGGGGTGAGGAGGAACGAATGTCCAAAAGGGATTCAGCTAAAATTCCTGTGACTTTTGACAATAGGGCCTTAGAAGCTTTCAGAAAAATAAAGAATTCACTTTCTTCAGAAGAAGTAACGCTTTCATTTCTAAATTTTGAAAAGGAATTTCATTTAACAACTGACGCTTCAAATTATGCTCTAGGTGCTGTTCTAGAACAAGACGGCAAACCAATAACTTTCATTTCACGAACACTGAATAAAGCCGAAGAACACTACGCCACCAATGAGAAAGAGATGCTTGCGATAGTGTGGGCTCTTAAAACATTAAGAAACTATTTGTATGGCCCAGTAGCTGTAAAAATCTTTACCGATCACCAACCATTAACTTATGCACTTGGGAATAAGAACACAAATAGTAAATTGAAGAGATGGAAAGCCATCTTGGAAGAATATAACTATGAGATCAAATACAAACCCGGCAGTAGCAATATCGTGGCTGACGCATTGTCAAGACCCCCGCAAAATGTTAAAGTTAATTCATTAACAGCTACGCAGCATAGCCATGAAAGTTCTCCACCGAATTTAATTCAGTTTACTGATTCTCCCTTAAATGTTTTTAAAAACCAAATTGTTATCTCTAAAGGTGATGCACCCTCTTACAACTTTGAAATAATATTTCCCACATATCACAGACATACAATAATAGACACAGAGTTCGACAGTGACAAATTATTAAAAATACTGAAATCATACTTAAACCCTTCCGTAACTAACGCTATTATGACTGAAGACCAGATTCTAGGTAAAATACAAGAACTATGGTCATCATATTTTTCTAAATTTCGCACAAAATACACTAGGACTATGATTAAAGATTTGACATCGGACATTGAACAAGAGACTGAAATTATAAATGAACATAGACGAGCACACAGAAACTCAAAGGAAAATAAACTTCAATTACTTAACAAATATTATTTCCCCCACATGCACGCAAAGATTAAGAAAATAGTAAAACAATGTAAAATATGTAGTGAAAACAAATATGACCGTCATCCAAATAACATAGTTTTAGGGAAAACACCTATTCCGCAATATCCAGGCCAATACGTACACACAGATATTTACCATACAAATAATAAAGTCATTCTAACCGCAATAGATAAATTTTCGAAATACGCCCAGGCAAAAATTATTAAATCCAGAGGAACAGAAGATGTAAAACTTCCGTTACAAGAATTATTAACATCTTTCGGTACCCCCGAGAATGTTGTCATAGACAATGAAAAATCCCTTAATTCAGCTTCAGCAACCTTTATGTTAGAAAACCAATTAGGCATTAAAATTTATAAAACTCCACCTTATACCAGTACTGTAAATGGTCAGATTGAACGTTTTCATTCCACACTCACTTAAATTATAAGGTGTATGAATGCAGAAAAAGTCTATAATTCATTTGAAGATCTTTTGAATAATTGTTTAAATAAATACAATAATTCCGTTCACTTCTACAACAAACAGGAAACCAATAGAAATATTTTTCGGTAGAAAACAATGACCCCGAATCCTTAAAACACTGAAAGAATTAATGTAAATAAAGTATAATGAATGAAATTATGACATTTATAATGTTCTTATACCTGTCTGATTATCTGGCTGTTTGTTTTCTATTTGTTGCATATTTCTGAAATCTTCTTGAAATAAGGTGGCTTTTATGACATTGCTTTGTTCCACTTGTCTTTTGTATAATTGCGCAGCTACATTATTAAACTTTTTATTTTTCCAGTTTTTTAAGTGGTTTTCAAATTTAAATGCAGATATGGATTCTTGGGGTCCAAACTCATGTAAATGCAATAAGTTATGGAAGTTGCACGTTGGTTATATCATATAAAACTGGTACATTTTCACGAAATTGCTAAAATATTTTCGCGCATATAAATTGTTTACCCTACAATCATTGTCATCTAGTAAAATTCGCTGGTCACTGACAACTTTATGAAATGATGGTATCTTTCAGCACTTAAAATATTTTTTAATAAAATTGGCCAGTGTACAGAAGAAATTGATGAAGTTCTGTAGCCTTCCACCTGTCAAGCTGATTCAAAGACCGAGGTTTTCTGCAAAATTCGAAGGGAATAGAACCAAGTAAAATATTTAAATTTCCAGATATTTTCTTTATATTCCAGGAAGTCAAGGAATATTTTTCACCTTTTACTTTAACCCAAGCTATTAATAAAGTTTTCATTACTCCTAAGCACACTACGTGCATATAATCCAATGTAAATTGGTGCACAATATCAATTTGGATATTTTCTATAGCAATTGGAGTCATGATATTATGATGCTCCGTCTGAGTACGATTTCTAAAACATACATCTGTTCGTAAGCTACAGTTACTATCAAAAGGAAAAACTAAACGATTTTTTACACTTTGTCCTTTCTGTTCACATCGAATACATGAAAAGTATCCACTATGTCCTTTTATACCCAGTACATATGCCCTCGCTGGTGTGTCCATTACAAAGCTTCTAACCTGGACTGAATATGATTTTCTTTTTAATTCAAACCCATTTTTAATATGATCACTTAATTCAAAAACAAATTCTTCTAAATAATCATTAGGACTCAATTAGGAAGACCTCACATAATCGCAATCAGATGTTTCCCTGCCTTTAACTTGTTTTTTGGATGATCCCACTTCATTATAAGCAGACTCTATCATTATACCCTACACCGCTTTAGTGGGGAGGGTATATTGGGTTTGTGCTGATGTTTGTAACATACAAAAATATTCGTCTTATACTCACCTTAAAGTATACCAATCGGCTTAGAATCATTTTCGATTAAGCTCTGCCCGTCTGGCCGGCTGGCTGTCCATGTAAACCCTGTGCGCAAGGTGCAGGCCGCAATTTTCAAGATAATTGGATGAAATTATCTTTTGGCCCAAGGACGAAGCCTATTGAAAATGGTTAAAATCGGTCCATTATTTCGACCATACAACCATACAACCGTACCCCGCAAATAGGGCCTTTTGGCTTATAATTAATTTAAATTATCTATTATGTTAACAAAAGTCGACAAAACTTAGTTTTATAGAACTTTAAATGACACTACCGATTTTTGTAATGATCGGGCTTCATTTGACCCTATCCCCCATACAAACTCCCCTTCAGAAAAAGACTTAAAGGTCAAAATTCACTTACAAACACTAATAGCACTTTTAAATTCTACATAAATAATATTGAAGAAGACTTAACTCCCCCTACAAACATTTTTAGGGATAGGGCCATATTTTGCCCTACTCCCGTTTGAGCCCTCTTGTAAAAAATCTCTTTTTTTGCCAAAAAAAGTAAAAATATTCCGAAATAAAGTTAAAAAAAACAAACCAAGTGCTTTATTTTTTTAAACAATCCCCATTTTTAATATACATACTGACATACAGGGTATCATATGGTCGGCTACGCCCGATTATACATAATCTTTTTTTTTTTGCTTCTCGTTTGCTTTTAATCTTATTGCTTTATTTGATAGCATTATAAATTATTTTATATTATAAATTTAATTTTTGATTTCTAATAAAACACTTTTTAGTTAATAAACTTAGTATTTATAAGAAACTTTATTAAAAATTATTTTTTTAATTTAATTAACGTCAAAAACCACTTTTTAATCTTACTTGTCTCGACACTGATTATAAACTGAGTTGAAAAGAAGAAAAAAAATATGATCGTTGACTAACAACAATCCTCCGATGATCGCTAAAATACATAAGCGACGATTAATTCGTGCAACAATGGCCAAAAATTACTCGCAAAGGCATCTTTTGGTAAATTAAAATATATATATTTTTTAAATACTCGTCAGGACGATTAAAAAACGAGTCACAAAATGAAACAATCGTCTGGAAGATTGAAAAAAGATTCACAAAATGGGGACAATCGTGTGGACGATTTAAAAAATAGTCGCAAAATCTTTGCGCTCGCCAATGAATCACGTAAATGCTAGGTGACCAACCATTTTAACATAGGCTTGTCGTAAGAGGAAGTCAATCGTCACTCTACACCCTACAAAGAGACAGCAAAGAGGCGATTGCCTCCGCTCTCGCTTACAAAGGGGACACTAAAGTGACGACTGTCTTCATTCTCGTTTACAAAGAGTTTATTTTTGACGAAAGACCAAAAACATACGAATTGGATTTAGCCAGGTGGTAAGATATTAATGGAACTAAAATTTAAAAATTTCAATTGTCTACTATCTAGAATACTATGGGACAAAGAGTCAATGCATACGAAAAAGACAGTAATTTCCACTAATAGTTACCCACCTGGATGATCGTAATTCGTATGTTTTGGGTCATTCGTCACGAATGTACCCTTTGTAATCGAGAATGAAGACAGTCGTCAATTTCCCCAATTTGTATGTTTTTGGTCTTTAAAAATAACTCTTTGTAATCGAGAAGGAAGACAGTCGTCACTTTAGTGTCCCCTTTGTAAGCGGGAGCGGAGGCAGTCGTCTATTTACTGTGCTCAAGTAACCTAGAGATTATTATACTCTTAAAAGTGTTTTTTTTTTTGTTGTACTTCCGAAAGTAGATATTTTACCCATCTTTTGTAGCAATGATTATTACTTTCTACTAATATGTCACCATTTGGTTGACTCAAATTTATAACTTTTGGGTCAATCGTCACATTATTGTCCCATAGTATTATGGAGAATAGACACTTGAAATTTTTAAATTTTAGTTCCTTTAATATCTTACCACATGGCTGACTCTAATTCGTATGTTTTTGGTCTTTCGTCACAAATAAACTCTTTGTAATCGAGAATGAAGCTCCCGCTTACAAAGAGGACACTAAAGTGACGACTGTCTTCATTCTCATTTACAAAGGGTACATTCGTGACGAATGACCCAAAACATACGAATTATCATCAAGGTGGGTAACTATTATTGGAAATTACTGTCTTTTTCGTATGCATACTCATACATACTCTTTGTCAATCTCTGATATACACCCTACAAACATTCTCTATTGCGGAAGTTACCCGTGTGAAACTTCCAAACGTGCTAAAAGCTCGCCAGCGATGTTGCGGAAGTATACGAATTCTTGTCACCAGTCAGGAAGAACTTATGCCGAGCTGGGGAACGTCTAAACGTAACGTGGAAGATACCTTACTTCTAAGATGACTCATGGAAGTAAGGTATTGATAAAGACTCTTCTAGACTAGGAAGTCACTGCTTGAAGTAACTACTTAGTATCATATAGAAGTGATCCGATCTTATCTTCTAGAAGATGAGTATTCTCTTCTTCTATTTGTTTACTCACCAAGATAAAATCTAAAAAAATAAATCTAAATAAAATTAAATTTTATAGTTTTTATTGAAATACTTAATTGAAAAAATAATTGATTTAACAACTGATCTAAAAAAAGTAATATATGTAAATACATATGTATCAAGAATTTAAAATTATTACCTTATAATAAGATAATTTTCTGGTAATATATATTAATCTTAATACTGTTGATTGGTATACTTCCAAAAATTGTTGGACTCATGGACAAAAAAAAGTTGTGTCACATTTCCAAAAATATAAAAATTATTTTTTTTGTCACGCCTAGAAATACATCCCTTTTTGTTTTTTGTTTATTACGTCGTCATTTTAAGTCCGATCGTTACATATGATATATCAATATTTATGGCTTAGCTGTAGCTACATTTCGCCCTTAGACGATTTTTAAATCAGATGTAACATTCTATCCCTGAATTATATATATATATATATATCTCGGATTCTTCCCCAAAATCTGAAGTTGTGGCTATACAGTAATAAATAGCATTTAATTATATGAAATGTTCACTTTAATACTCATTGTTAAAAAAGAAACAAGCATGAAGTTGTATGGAAAAAACATGAAAAACATTTTTATAAAGCTAAGCATAACACTTTAATTTTTCATCGATTTTTATAAAATAGAATGTTTATTTTTTATGTACCTACGTGATATTGTTATTATTTATACAATTAAATTCTGAATAAAATGATATTTCTTTTGTTTAGGTAGGGGGTAGGATGCAATTTTTCTATTGTGAATTAGTTCACAAAATAAAGTTTCGACTATATCTTTATCAAATTAATTGTTTGTAGTTAAAAAAATAGATTTTTGAGATGGTTCCTAGATATCAGAAGTCTCGCAAGGAATTAAAAAATTGTCTAAAAGTGAAATATAGCTAGTCAAGCCTTAAATATTGATATATAATATGTTACGATCGGACTTAAAATGGCGGAAATGTTATTAACATATCACGGGTATCTTTTCGACCCCATCTTATATACATATTTTGTATTTATTGAAATTACTTGTTATACTTATGATCAATACATTTCCCACCAAAGTTTAAACGGTCAGATACATATTTAAAATTTTCTGCAAATAATCAACATTTTTAATGGAATCATGTGATGAAGTAAGACATATATAACTTACAAGATCCCTGTTATACCCTACACCACTTTAGTGGTGTAACGCACAATAATATTGGTTCTATACCCACCTTAAAGTATACAAATCAGCTCAGTTTAAACGGTCAGATACATATTTAAAATTTTCTGCAAATAATCAACATTTTTAATGGAATCGTGTGATGAAGTAAGACATATATAACTTACAAGATCCCTTTTATACCCTACACCACTTTAGTGGTGTAACGCACAATAATATTGGTTCTATACCCACCTTAAAGTATACTAATCAGCTCAGAATCATTTTCTGTCTGCCTGTCCGTCCGTCCGTGTAAACCTTGTAATCGAACTGCAGGTCGCAATTTTGAAGATAGTTCAATGAAATTTGGTACATGATCTTCTATAGGGACGAAGCCTATTGAAAATGGTTAAGATCGGTCCATTATTTCACCTAGCCCCCATACAACTGAACCCCCCAATAGGCCTTGTAAACCTTGTAATCAAACTACAGGTCGCAATTTTGTAGATAATTCAATGCAATTTGTCACATGATGTTTTATGATACCGTAAACGAAGCCTATTGAAAATGGTTAAGATCGGTCCATTATTTCACTTAGCCCTAATACAATTGAACCCCAGAATATTGCTTTTAAAATTTGTAATCAAACTATAGGTCGCATTTTTGGAAATAATTCAATAAAATTTGGCACATGATCTTCTGTGGTACCGTAGACGAAGCCTATTGCAAATGGTTTACATTGGTTCATTATTTCACCTAGCCCCATACAACTGAACCCCCTAATAGAGCTTAATTAATTAATTTATTTATTTATTTTTTTTTTAAATCTATGAAAACATTACCTTTCATGAACATTTTTGAAATAACTTGGAATTAAACCAAAATGATTATTTTTAAAATTATTTACAGTGTCTTACGATAGAAACACCTTGACGACTCTGAACGGTGTTTCAAATCCAAACAGGACATTTTAATGTAATATATGACAACCTACTTTTTAAACTGAACATATCTGAACAAACGCTAGCTGGAATCAATATATTCAAAGAAATACATATTACTGTTTTATACATAAATTATTTTTTGACTTAGGTCACCTTACACGAAATTGCCCATATAAGATATTTAATAAAAAAAATCCAATATTTTTAAAACCACCATTTTTAAATACAATTTTATTAATATTCAGGCAGTATTAATGTCAAAAGCAATATCCCGTTTAGGGTAGTTAAGGTGCTTCTATCGTTAGTCACTGTAAATAGTTTTAAAAATAATCCATGACTTAGTAATTTCAGATCTTTATAGACGGTTTAATTCCAAGATATTTTAATGTTTCAAAAAATGTATAGAAAGGTAATGTTTTTATAGATCCAAAACAATAAATAAATAAATTTTTAATTATTTGAATTTTTTACAAAACAATATCTAATATTATACTCCTATTAAAATACTTTTGCCGAATTAAAATATGACAAGTTAGAGTGTTATATTCGGCTGTGCGGGTCTTAAATACCCTCCACCAGCAAGTTTCTTCTTATTAAAATCCATTTAACTATCTAATTTTAAGATGACTCGACAAAAGTTTTGTTTCCGTAATGAGGGTACTAACATTTATTCATGTGTGGAACTAATTTTGATTAGGCCCTGAAAAATTTATATTGAGTTTCGGTTGTGCACCTCGTACGGATGCCATGACTTATTATGAAAAGATCATGCAGATGCCAAAAATTAGGAGAACGATTTGTGTATTTACAAACATATTCCTGTCGACTATTTTTCCGACATCAGTATTTATAATGAAGTAAATATGTTTGAGTGATTTTTAAAACGATTTTAATGACTGTAAATCAGAAGTATGATCAATATTAGGTCAGTTTGAAAACATTTTATCAGAATGATCTATCTATACACAGAACATACTCATTTCGAATTTTATCGAAATATTATGATTTAATAGTGAAAAAATCGTTTCAACTATAGAACACTAATACACATTCGCCTATTGAGTCAAGAATGACTACAATATAAGCTACAGTTTTAACCGTATTCCGGACTATAATAGCGATTATACCTTTGTATTTAGTATAGTCCATATTCTTGAACACAGTTCAGTCGATCCGAGAATATTTGTATCTTTATATATGAGTACATTTTAGTCCATTGTGTACATAGTTTTGGGCTATAGTCAATCGCTAGGCTGATAATATATTAGAAAACTTCATATGTTAATATGAGGAATATTTTGAACACTTTTTTCTGTGAGTCGTTTTTATATCTCCTATATGTACATGCATGTGTAAATGTATGTATATATTTTTGTTGTCTTGTATTTGGATTTAGGATTAGTTTTTCAATATATATGTTTATATATTTATGCATATATTTATGTAAATATGTATAGTATATGTATGCATAATAGTTTATTTTATTCTATGGTTGCATGAATGTAAATTTTATTTAGTTTAGTTAGTAATATTTGTTTGTTTGTTTTATAACTTGGTTTTATTTATATGGATGAGCTTAAAAACTATATTTATTTTTGGTTTTATTTATTAGTTTATATTTTTTCCGTTTTTTTTTTTGGTATTTTGTAATATTTGTTTTTGTTTTGTTATAAGTATTGTTTTGTTATCTCACTCAAACATTTTGTCACAAAATAAAAATGAAATTATAAAAGTAAAACATTTATTTTTTTTTCAATTTAAATGCAGCTCATATTAATAATCGTAAAAATAGTTTTTTTTTTGAGGGGGAGGTTTCGACAAATATTTAATTTAATAAGTAAATGTTAGTTATAATCTATATTAATGTTAGTTATGTTAGTATGTTTTTTTTGTATTTATTTAAATAAATCATATTTACACTTAGTAAATATAACTAGTTGGCAAAAAAACAGACACACACAATTAGATTCGCATCTATTTATACATAGAAAACTTATTATTTATTATTTAATTAGTTGTATTAAAATTATAAATAACTAAACAACAAAAAATGTTATTATATCAAATTAAATTTTATTTAAATCTCTTGCTATCATTTACAATAAATTATGCGTAAAAATTATCATAAATACATTTAATACTTTTTTTCGTCTGGGGTTTTTTTTTGGAATTTCAGTTTAAACGAGTTTATTTATTATATTAATTTATTTGAATTTTGTTTGTTATTAATTCATGTTCTATGAACATTTGGTACTTGTTTTTTTGTTGTTGTCTATTTATTTAAACATTTTTTGTTTGTTTTTGATTTATGTTTATTTATCCATAATTTGTTTATAATTTATAAAAATTATGTATAATTAATTTAAATTATTTGTTTTTTTTATTTATTTATAATTTTATTTATATATTAATAATAATACATGTTTTTTGTTTTTTTTTTCACTTTTTTTGTTCTTGTACATATGATTATAATAAAAAAATTTGTTCCATTTAGTTTTCGGTTAGTAGTCACATTTAAATTTAAATGTTTTTTTTCTATAAAAATAAGTCCAAACAACGTATTTTCTAATAACTAACATTTTAATAGAAATTAACAGTAAATTAATTTTTTTTAGAATTTGGTACATACATACTTATGTAAGTTTTTTGTGAAGGCTATTAAAAATGCTTAAAATCGGTTCATTATTTCACCTAGCCCCCATACAACAGTATCCTCGAAAAGAGTTTTTGAGCTTATAATTATGTAAAATATACGAGCCTTAATGACCTTGTCGAATTTCGAAATAATCATACCTTTTTTGCACCTAGCCCCATACAAAATCCCCTTCTGAAAATGACTTCAATATCCACAATTTACTTATAAACACTTATATTACGATGAAATTCATCACTAATAAATATTAGTGTTCAATTCACAATCGATGTTGTAGCGTTGTATGTGGTAACACAGAAATTACAAACAAACAGCTGTTTACTAAAACAAACATTTTATTAAAATCTGTTTATTTATTAGTTGAAAATTTGGAATGAATGAAAATAATAGAATTTTAAATAAAAAGAAATTCAATTTTCTAACTTTTGACATTGTTTTTTTCATTGTGAACTTAAACTTATGACTTGCTAGAAAAATCTGTTCACAAACACTTTTACTACACTTTAGTAGATACAATAGATAACTTGATTGTGAATTGAACATATATAAATATATCCAGAAGATGTCTGGAACGGTCCATGTTTGCTGTTCACCCTAAATAAAGCCTATTTTAGAAAATTTGTTTTATGCAAGGACTAAGCCAAACAGTAGACTGAAACAGCCAATTTTTCAGTCCCGGTCAGACTGGAGGTATTGGGCCCTCTTTATACCCCGGGATTGCAATAACACCAAGTCGGAGGTCTCGCCAAGGTAACATGCCCCCGGGGGTGTCTGTCTGTCTGTTGAAATCAGTTTTTAGAGGTCTCCAGATATCGGCGAGATCCGAATCTTCAATAATTTAGTTATACATGCTTTCGAGAAGATCGCTATTTAAAATAAGCAAAATCGGTCTATAAATAACGGAGATATGAGCAAAAATCCGAGAAAAACCTCTGAAAATTTCACCAAAAAAGCCACATTTTTTTCATACTTTGTTAAAAAAGCAACAACAACACTGTGAATTTGGTAAAGATGTACATGTGCGTGTGTAGATGTATTTGGTTTTATTCAGCTGTGTATTTTTTTATGTTTGGATGCTGTTGGCGTCATTGAGTTGTATATTTTGTTTTTGTAAATTCTATTCGTATATTTAGAAGTCGTTTGGTTTTATTGCGTTGTTTATTTTGTTTTTGCTTTTCGGTGTTTTTAGTTATGTGTGTTTAGATGTCTGTTGTGTTGCCTTGTGAATTTTGTGTTTTATTTCGTTTAGCGTTGTTGTTGTTCATTTTGTTTTTCTTTTGGTGTAATAATAATGTAGTCGGGAAAAAATTTATAAAACTAATATGTTTAAAATACACTATGGTGAAGGGTATATAAGATTCGGCACAGCCGAATATAGCACTCTTACTTGTTAAACCTGATTTAGTGAGAGCTTACCATCAAATTTCTATTGCAGATAGACATTTTTCAAACGGCAATCACCACACCATTCAGACTAATTGAATTTGTACGTATGCCTTTTGGTTTCAGGAACTCAGCACAAACTTTTCAGAGGTTTATCAATGAAGTATTTAATGGACTGACTTTGTCTTTGTTTACATTGACGATTTACTGATGGCTAGTGAAAACGATGATCAACATATGAGTCACTTAAAATTAGTTTTTGATCGGCTAGATGAATATGGGTTAAACATTAAGGCAGGAAAATGTACTTTTGGAGTTTCCAATATAGATTTTCTTAACCACAATATATCAAGTGATGAAATTAAACCATCAGAAGAGAAAATATCGGCAATACGAATTTTGGACGGCCAAAGACTGTAATACAAATTCAGAAGTTTATAGGAATGGTAAACTATTACCATAGATACATCCCAAAGTTAACAGAATTATCTAGTTCAATTGACACAATGATAAAACATGCACTAAAAACTAAAATGAAAACTGTTGAATGCAATAATAATAGTTCAAAGGCATTTGAAGCTATTAAAGATCAATTCGCTTCAAGTATCTTATTAAATCATTTTAATAACGAAACTAAATTGACTTTAACTGTTGATGCTTCTAATATCGCAGTTGGTGAAGTTTTACAATAAATACAGTATAGAAATCCCAAACCGTTATTGTTATCCTAAGCGTGCAAAATTGGTTCAATCGGGAAAAGTTATGAATCAAAATTTGAAACAACCTCGAAAAAATAAGCATTTTTTACACATTCTTATGTAATATTCTCGAAAACTATGCAAGATAATTCCACAAAAATCACCATACATTCGTTTCTACACAAGAGCTTCTCTGCGGAAAATCGCCAGGATCGGTCCACAATTTCATATACCTCCCATACAAAAGTACATATCCCGGAAAATTGGTTTTTTGTTGATAACTTCCGTCGCAATGTTTATTCAGAGCAAAAATTTTCTGGATCGGCCCATAATTGGACATAGCTCCCATACAAGGTCCCCTCTAGAAAATCACTTAAACGCACATAATTCATTACTAAATTAAGATATCGATATAAATTTTAGTAGAAGAATTGCTCTCATGTAAAGAAATATTACTATGAAATTTTTTTCTGATCGATCCCCAATTGGTCATAGCTCCCATACAAGATCCCCTCCCGAAAATCACTTAAACGCACATAACTCATTACTAATTTGGTATACGTATTGCTCATATACATACAAATATTATTGTGAAAGGTTTTTTCTGATCGGGACCTTGTATGGTATGGGAGCCATACAAGGTCCCCTCCCGAAAATCACTTAAACGTGTATAACTCATTACTAAATTAAGATATCCATATAAAATTTTGTAAAAGTATTGCTTATATGCACAGAAATATTACTAATGCATTTTTTCAATCGGTCCATAACTGGTCATAGCTCTGTACAAGGTCCCCTCCCGAAAATAATTTAACTCATTACTTAATTAAGAGAAATAATATTGTGAAATTTTTTTCCGATACAAGGTCCCTTTTAGAAAAACACTTCAAGACACATAGGTTAGGTTAGGTAGGCAGGTCGTCCTCGCGATGTCATCACTGGGGACACACTTGGGTCCAGTATTTTGATCCCTTTGTGATACCTGAAACGAGAGAAAACGGTCCCTCTCCCGAAAATCACATAAACGGAAACAATTCATTACTAAATTAAGATATCCAAGATATGTTCAGAGTATACTCTGTTCATATCAGACTTGCCACAGCGTGTCACTGTGAGTAAGAACAATGTCTACGGCTTATTGATGGATCGTGCTTCGGTCCACCGGTCACGTCTCTAGGTGCTGTTGCCGAATCAACAGAGCCATAGTAGTGTGGTTGTCTTTCAACGTGACTACTTTGGCAAGAGATTAGATAGCTCAAGTACTCCAGCAAAGTACTTGCGCATGGACCGGTCATAGCCAATGTGCAAAAATTGCCACCTGAGCCTTCATTGAAGACAAAGGGGCGATGGTAGACCGTTCTCAAGTCTACCCTTTGGATGAAAAAGACCACCGTGGGATAAGGCCGACACGGCAAGTGCTCACGTTAAAACTCTCGACAGTCAGACAGACAGACGGACATGGCTTAATCGGCTCCGCTATCTATAAGGATCCAGAATATATATATACTTTATAGGGTCGGGAAATTATATTATAGAAATTACAAACGGAATGACAAAATTATATATACCCTACTCACGAAGGTGAAGGGTATAAAAAGAATTTCTTATTTGTCATATTTATGTTGAGAAGTATGTATGAGGGCCGTCTGAAATCACCATATGGTCGCCAATCATTTGGGTTCTTTTTTGGAAATAGATGCTGCTTGGTGTAATCAGGTTCAGATATTAAAGAAGGATATTGTTTTAGTAAATTATCAACAGCGAAAACTTTTGGTCGAGAAATTTTACAGTAATTTGACGAAGTATTAATGGATAATTTAGTTAGGGGATCAATTAATGTTTGTTTTTGTGTAAAACGTCCGCATTTGTGTAAAAAGTCCGCACCGATTATAGGCTTTTCAATATCAATAAAAATAAAAAGAAACTTACGACGTAATCCTAAATCAACATTCAACATTTTCCTACCAAATGTTGATATGCTTGATCCAAAGTATAACAAGTAGTCCCTTCAAACATTTAAAAGAGAAAACTATTGCGCATCACCCCAGACGCCACGTCAGAAACACTTCTGGACGATTGTCAGACGAGAACGCACATTTTACAAAAACAAAATACATTGATTTCGAATTTTCGTCTTCTAGAAATACACTTTTAAGTTACTTCCGGATGATAGTTAGAAGAGTGCATATATTTTGCTTAAACAAAAAACCATGTCTGTTGATTTTTTTTCATCTGGAAGTATACTTTTTAGTGACTTCTGTATGAAAGTTGGGTGAGAATACACATTTTACAATAACAAAATACATTGTTTCCTAATTTGTATCTTCTTGATTTGTATGTTTATGTCACTTCTGGAAGACAGTTTGAAGAGTGTTCACATTAATGGTGTATTTTATTCATCTGGAAGTGTGGATTGTAGTCACTTCTGTACAATTGTCAGACGAGAGCACACATTTTACAAAAACAAAATACATTGATTTCTAGTTTTCGCCGTCTGAAAGTATAGTTTTAGGTTACTTCGGGATGATAGTAAGAAGAGTACAAAAACAAAAAAATATAAATACTCCATTTTTTAGCGTGAAAATAAATAAATAATGCAGAAATTTTGCTAAGTTCAGTGATGTTTTGTATTTTGTTCAGTCATTTTCAGTTTTAATTATTCATCGTAAAACTTAAATGAGTTACTGAATTTAATGTTCATAGAAAAATAGTGTAATTAAAATATTGTGAATCTTAAGTAATAAAAATAATATGACAGTGTTGTGTTAAAAATCAACTGTTAATAAACATTTAAGAAGGTTTTCTTAATTGGCGAAGTGTATTAAATATATACCAAAAAGTATAAGGAAGGATTATATAAATAAAATTAAAAAGTAAGTTGTCATATTATAATACTATTTTAGGAATATGTTAACAACTCTTAACGGCTTCCATTTCCATTATCTTTAAAAAAGTCTAATATGTTTAATTAAAAATGTTTTCATATTAAATTTCGACTCTCTCTTAATTCGATTAGGAGGTATAAGCATTTAAAGACTTTTTCAAGTTGTACATTTCGGCTTTCATTTGATGAACATTGCATATTTAACATATTCAGATTTATTTGAGTTAAATCTTAACTTTCAATATTTTTAAAACTATTTGCGCGTTTAGGTCTGGAATCATTTTATTGAAATTAATACTACTGTTTTATACATAAATTATTTTTTGACTTGGGTCACTCGACACGAAATTGCCCATATAAGTTATTTAATATTGAAATCAGATATTTTTAAACCCACCTTTTTTAAATAAATACAATTTTATTAATTTTCATATAGCTTTGGATTTAATTATTCTAATTATAGGTACTTTTTTAGTTATTAACACCAGGTCTTTCTATGACCTATCATATGATACCAATATTTTTAATATTTAGCATGCCGTTCCCAAGATATTGAACCTAAGTACTTATTAGAAGAGAGCAAACAAAAAATAGTATTGCATATTAGTGTCAAAAGCAATATCCCGTTTAGGGTCGTTAAGGTGTTTCTATCGTTAGTGACTGTAAATAATTTAAAAAACAAGTAGGAAAGTATAGTCGGGCATGGCCGACCATATGATACCCTACACCATGAGTATATTTTTAAAATTTTTACTTTTTATAAAATTTTTATTTTTTGTATTTTATTTTTTAGAAAGTAGTAGCTAATATTGTATCCCCTATTAAAATACTTCTAACCGAATTAAAATATAAAAAGGGATCTGGTAAGTTATATATGTTTTATTTCATCACGCGGTTCATTAAAAATGTCGATTATTTGCAGAAAATGTAAAAAATGGATCTGACAGTTTAAACTTTGGTGGTAAATGTATTGGACATAAGAGAATCCTATTTTATTGCTTCCTAAAGTATAAGAGGTAATTTCAATAAATACAAAAGTATGTACATATATTCAATATTAATTATAACATTATTATACCCTCTACCACCATCAGTGGTGATAGAGGGTATATATCAGTTTGTCATTCCGTTTGTAACACTAAGAAATAGTATAAGTATATATATTCTTGATCCTTATGAAATTCTGAGTCGATCTAGATATGTCCGTCTGTCTGTATAAAACACGCTCACATTAAAACGAAGCAATGGAACCCCACAAATATTCATTGTTATCCTTAGCAGTATGGTATTGAAAATCAGCACCTCCCATACAAATGTACATATTCCCGGCAAATGGGTTTATTGTTAATTGTTTATTGTTAATAACTTCCGTTACAATATCGATATCTTAACAAATATTTACAAGTTAAAGTTTCATGTCAATACAATTCATACCAAGGAAAAAATTTTTCCATCGGTCCACAATTGGTCATAGCTCACATACAAGGTCCCCTCCCGAAAATCACATAAACGCGCATAACTCATTACTTAATTAAGATATCGATATTAAATTTGGTACAAGTGTTGCTTTTATATACAGAAATTTTACAATGAAAGATTTTTTTGATCGGTCCATATTTGGTCATAGCTCTCATACAAGGTCCCCTCCCGAAAATCGCTTAAACGCACATAACTCATTACTAAATTAAGATATCCATAGAAAATTTGGTACAAGTATTGCTCCTATATACAGAAATATAACCATGAATGTTTCTTTGGATCGGTCCATAATGGTCATAATTGGTCATATCACTTAAACGCACATAACTCATAACTAAATTAAGATATCGACATAAAATTTGGTACAAATATTGTTCTTATATACAGAAATATTATCGTGAAAGATTTTTTCGATCGGTCCATATTTGGTCATAGCTCCCATACAAGGTCCCCTCCCGAAAATCACTTAGACGCGCATAACTCATTACTACATTAAGATATCGATATTAAATTTGGTACTAGTATTGCTCTTATATACAGAAATAATACAATGAAAGATTTTTTTGATCGGTTCATATTTGGTCATCGCTCCCATGCAAGATCCCCCTCGAAAATCACTTAGACGCACATAACTCATTACTAAATTAAGATATCTATATAAAATTTGGTACAAGTATTGCTCTTATATACAGAAATATTACAATAAAAGCCTTTTTTGGATCGGTCGATAATTGGTCATAGCTTCCATACAAGTTCCCCTCCCGAAAAACACTTATACGCTTATAACTCATTACATAATAATGATATCCATATAAAAATTTGGTAGAGAAGTATTGCTCATATACACAAAAATATTACTAAGAAATTTCTTTCCATCGGTCCATAACTGGTCATAGCTCCCATACAAGGTCCCTTTATATAAAAACACACATAGAAGGTTCCCTTCCGAAAATGAGAATGAGATATATAATTTCACTATAAAATTGTTTCACGACCGGTCCATACTTGGTCATAGCTCTCATACTATGTTCAGAAAATCACTTAGATTCACAATATTTATTACCAAGTAATGATATAGATACAGAATTTTAAAATTTTGTCTTTATCTATATAATTAATAGGCAAAGCGATTTTTGAGACCCCTTTTACTCTTACAGTATACATCCGATTTTGCACAAAAGTATATCATTTTAAATGTATTTCTTCGAAGATGTGCACAATTTATATATTAATGAGATCGGTCCAGATTTCTGGGAGCTATAACCATTTAAAATTGTTACTAACAAATAGAAACAAAAGTCACACGTACGTATGCTTGAACTAAATAACAAACAAAGCAAGAAACAAAACATAAAAAGTAAACAACATACAGTTGTTTACATAAAAAGTAAACAACATCCAGTGATGCCACATATAATCTTAAAAATATTAAAATTTTTATCTGTATTCATTTTACATATGCATACATATTTTTGTAATCGATTTAATTTCGATTAGGGAGGCAGAGTCCTTTTACGAAAATCTCTTATACGCACATTACTTATTACTTATAAAGCTATTGATACATTATTTAGCAAAATATTAGTTTTGTATACTTCTGTTTCTCCTATACTAGGACCAGCCCCTAAAAGCGCTTTGACCGTATTTAAAGAGCATAATCAAATTGTGTTGAACAAAATTTTGCGTAGAACAAAATTATATATGTATTTGTATTTTGAAAATCTCACACACATGCATACATGCAAATTACTAAATTTATAATTTTCAATAAATCTTGGAATTGTAAATATTTGATCAATTAGAAAAGTAATAACATAGAAGTAGCTGGTGGAGGGTATTTAAGATTCGACACAGCCGAATATAGCACTCTAACTTGTTTTTATTTATTTTGTTGAAGGATTAATGCGTTACAATTTGATGGATTGATCATAAAATTTATGAAGAATTACAAAAATATTTTAGAGTCCAACGTTTTACAATTTTTGGAAGTATACCAGTCAGCAGTTGGAATGTTAATACAGATTTCCTGAAAATTATCTTATTATAAGGTAATTATTCTAAATTTTTGATACATATGTACATTAGACCGACTCACTCTGTATGGAAAGCAAAAGCGTGTTTTTGTTACCCCTCCCAAAATGTTCCTTGCTTTGTTTTATGATGATTCCCGAAATATTTTAAATCTAGGGATGACGGTTCGTGAGCTGGACCAAATTAATAAAAGGTATTTTGGAATTATTTTTTTTTATTTTTTTTTTTTTTTTAACAAAATATCCAATACGGGCTATCGTTTAAAAGATATTTTAAAGCCGCGTCCAATGATGTATTAATCATAAATAACCGTCTGCTTATAATTGTCATATTCCAAAATATTTATAATTGTTAGGTTTTTCACTAAGAAAAATAAAATGTATGCACAATTTTGCTAATTTTGGGCACCACTAGACTTGGCTTCAAAAAACCTTTCAACTGATACCACATACCATATATATTGTTTAAGAAATGCAGTATAATTTAAAACAAAATAACTAAAAAGGGACTTTTTTGTAACCGGTTCAGCTCACGAACGGCCATCGAGAGACCAGAAATATTTTGGGAACCATTATAAAACATAACAAAGATTTTTTGAAGCTGGTTTAAAATATTTAATTTAACATGAAGAATCGTGTTCCCATACGATATTTTCTTTAAAACTGTCCAGCTCACGAATGGACAATAATTAACCAAAAATATTTTGGGTAACAAAATTGGTGAGTATACAAATAGAAGAAGAGAAAACTCATCTTCTGGAAGACGAGAATACTCATCTTCTAGAAGAAGAGAAAACTCATCTTCTAGAAGACGAGAATACTCTTTTTCTAGAAGAAGAGAAAACTCTTCTTCTAGAAGAAGAGAAAACTCATATTCTAGAAGATAAGATAGAAACACTTCTAGATGATACTAAGTAGTCACTTCAAGAAGTGACTTCCTAGTTACATCTAGAAGAGTCTTTGGCAATACCTTACTTCCAAGAGTCTTCTAGAAGTTTCTTCTGCGGGTCTTCCAGAAGTATCTTACACGTTACTCTTAGACGTTCCCCAGCTCGGCATTAGTTCTACCCGACTGTTGACAAGAATTCTTATACTTCCGCAACATCACTGGCGAGCTTTTAGCACGTTTGGAAGTTTCACACGGGTAACTACCGCAGTAGAAAATGTTTGCAGGGAAGTGTTTCAAAGGGAAAATAACAAAATTTTGCGTATATTTCTATGTATGTGTGTGGATCGTTTTGTTTTAATAAAAAACACCGACTTATTATTCAAACAAGTGTGCAAACTGTTGCATATGCAAGAAAATAACATATATGTACGTGTTGTAAAGCGAAAATAAATGACAATCAAAACCAGTGTTTGAAAAAGAACAAATTTGATATAAAATAAGTGATACTTATCTAAATACAATGAGATTTTTAATTACACATAATTTACACATGAGATCAATTACACATGGGCTACACATGAAAATAAAAATTACACACAATATGTGTAATTACACATGAAGTGGTAACACTGCTTACAAGATCAGTGACAATCATATGAGTGAATATACCAAGGCGAATTCATATAAAGTGGTGATCAAGGCGAATTCATATAAGGTGGTGTTAATCAATCAGCTGATAATTTTTTTCTTAATTCGCCTGGTTTTCCTAGCTGTCAAAGTTTGTTATTGCTTACATTTTTATATTTAAAAATTTCCGTTAAACAGAGAAAAACTTCGTTAATATTTTGAATAATTTATGTAAGAAATCTGAAAATACCAAACATCTCGTAAAGAAATATCATTTTATTTAAATAATGGCATAATTGGTATGTATACAAATATGTTATTTAAAAGAAATATTTTTTCTATTAAATGTTAACATATTACAAAATATTGTTTTATATTTTATATAAAAATTGTGTAGATAACGTGATTAACTAAAAAAAATCTCTTCCGGAACACTTAATATTAAGAAACGCATACGAAGTATTTACCCGGCTGGCGGCAAATGACTTCTACGTTATGGCTTAATTTTGAAATCTATTAAATGTTAACAAATTAAACAATATTGTTTTATATATACACAATGTTGATAAAAAGATTAACTGAAAAAAGTCTGTTCCGGAACGCTTTATATAACAAAACCCATATGAGGTATTTACCCGTCCCGCGGCTGCACCATTATGGAAAATATTGAAAATTACTCCGCCGGAGTAGAATTATACATTCGCAACAAGTATTCATTCCTTCGTAATATAATATTTTCATGAATATGTACTTTTTTTGTTTATTTTTCACAAAAAATGAAGTTTTACTTAACTTAAGGCACTTACTTAAATTTTGCAAATTAAGCTGCCGGAATAGAATTTTACGATGGAAACAAACATTATTCAATTCAGAATATATTTTCCTCACAAATTTTAATACCTTAATCTTTATTTTTAATATAAAATAAACATTTTACAAAAATTTTTCATCAAATGAATTCTCCGTACATATGGTTTTTGACATTTACGAAAACCAAAAGCAAAAACAAAATACATGGGAAATGTTGTTGTTGCAGAACTGCCACCACCTTATCTGAATTCGCCTTGGTGGTGATATTCAAATAGCTGATTTGAATTTTTTTCTTAATTCGCCTGGTTTATGTAGCTGTCGAAGTTTGTTATTTTTATATTTTTATACCCATCACCTTCGTGAGAAGGGTATATATAAGTTTGTCATTCCGTTTGTAATTTCTACAATATAATTTTCCGACCCTATAAAGTATATATCAAAGTAAATTAATAATGTAGCGACACGAGTTGTTGTACAACAAACGTCTACAAAAACCACAGGCAATTTGTTTTTGTTCGAAATACTCACTTGTCAAAATTTGTTTACAAAAATGAACCAATAATTAATGGAAAATATGGCATTATTGTTGTACTTTCCAAAAATATGTTGTTATTTATATTAAAAGTCACAGAGTTTTCTTTATTTTTTAAAAATTAGAACATTTTTAAAAATATTATACAATTAAAATACACTTTTTCACATTAAATACAACAAATTACTCAGAAATTTGTACAAAAGCAAGCGTTAAAATGAAAACAAATATGGCAACATAAACATTTTTGACAAGTAAGTCCACAAATAGCAAGTTTAAAAAAAATAGTCAGCTATTCAAATGAGTCTACTTTATAAAATTACTTTGGTATATATATTCCGAGTCCTTGTAGATAGCGGCGTCGATTAAGCTATGTCCGTCTGTCTGTCTGTCCGTCTGTCTGTGTGTTTGTTGAAATCAGTTTTTAGAGGACCCCAGATATCGGCGAGATCCGAATATACAATAATTCTATTAGACATGCTTTTGAAAAGATCGCTATTTAAAATCAGCAAAATCAGTCGGTAAATAACAGAGATATGAGCAAAAATCCGAGACAACCTCTGAAAATTTCATCAAAAAATGTTATATTTTTTCATGCGTTGTTAAAAAAGCAACAACAACACTGTATATTAGAAAAAGACGAACACGTGTGTGTATAGATGTATTTGGTTTTATTCAGCTGTGTATTTTTTGTATGCTTGGGTGCTGTTGGCGTCATTGCGTTGTTATTTTTCTTTTTCTGTGTTTTTCGTTATGTATGTTTAGATGTCTGTTGGTTTAGATGCCTTGTTTATTTTGTTTTTTACAAAATGTCCGTTAAACGGAGAAAAACGTATTTAATATCTTGAAGTATTTATGTAAAAAATATGAAAATACCAATCATCTCGTAAACAAATATCATTTTATTTTAATAATGGCATAATTGGTATGTATACAAATATGTTATTTAATAAAAATATTTTTTTATATTAAATGTTAACATATTACACAATATTTTTTCATATTTTATATTAAAATTGTGTAGAAAACGTGATTGACTAAAAAAATCTCTTCCGCATATGAAATACGCATATGAAGTATTTATCCGGCTGGCGGCAGCTGACTTCTACGTCTATATACAAATATTTAACAAATTTTCATTCATTCGTTATATAATATTGTCATGAATATTTACTTTTTTATGTTTATTTTTTACAAAAAAATTAAGTTTTGCTAAACTTCAGGCACTCATTTAAATTTTGCATATTAAGCTGCCGGAATAGTATTTTTCATTTGAAACAAACATTATTAAATTCAGAATATTTTTTTTCCTCACAAATTTTAATATCTTTATCTTTATTTTTTTATATAATAAAAACATTTTACAAAAATTTTTCATCAAATGAATTCGCCGTACCTATAGTTTTTGACATCTAAGTAAACTAAATGCAAAAACAAAATACATGTAAAATGTTGTTGTTGCAGAACTGACACCACCTTATCTGAATTCGCCTTGGATGGTTTCTATAATATCGTAGAACAAAGATTCTTTCAGTTTCTTAAGTGCAATATGAAAAGTGTTATGGAAACATTTGCGTACGTGTGATTTTTCATCTCCCTCAAAATTATAAATTCTCTTGATTTTAAAACATATATTTGAACTGCTCACTCTTTTGTTGTTTACTAACAAATGATGATGGAAATGTTAGTCACGATGAACTAATGAGTCTTGATGGATATATCTATCACAGTTGATCGATCATATTTGATGATTATATTGTTGTTGCTGTTGATGACTATATCCGTCCAATATGACGGCACATATTAAATCAAAAGTAGACATAAAAAAATCAAAAGTAGATATCTTTTGTTACCATTGATTGAGCAAAATCCGGTGTGTTAATTTTCTCCTCAACTTTCTGCAACTCTGATGATATGTAAATTAAATTATAAAAAAATGGTTATATAAATTATAAAAAAAATTAAATATCGCTTTCACTTAATTAGATACAAGAAAGGTTTATACCTTAAATAAAAGCTTATTCATTGGCTATTAACATATAGAAATTTATAATTGAATTATATAGAAATTTTTTCCGATTTCTTTTAGATGAAAAAAAGTCATTGGAAAGGTATTTTTATAAATAAATAAAGTATAAATTTTTATTGTAAACAAAATAGATTTCTAGATATACACAAAAAATTAAACTTTGGAGCCTCGACCACTCAAAAGTAGGCATGGCCGACAAAAAATTGTATATCTTTTATCGTCACAAAACGCACTAGGTATTTTTTTTTTTTTTTTTTTGAGAAATGTCACTAAAACCGACTTGTTTCAAATTGACAGTCGTGTGACTCTCTTCATTTTTATCCTTAACATTATTGCAGTCATCCTTGGTTCCTTTTCACCCGTACTTGAAATTCTAAGGTCAAACTTACCAGTATATCATGATTCACATGATTACCTCTTTCCTTTTTATCCTTGTATTGTCAAACATTTGAATATGTTTTCAGATTTCAATCTTAATAAAATACATTGATTTATTTAAACTACAAAAATAAATTTCTAACAACAATAATTAACAACAGAATTATAATATTTCAAACAATTGAGTAATAACCAATTTACATATACACGAAACACCTACTCTTTTTGAAATTTAGAAAAAGTGTGTGATATGAAAAACTAGAAGAAAAAATGGGATATTTATTACAATTTTATTTATAATAAAAAATACATATTTAAATATAACTTTACCTTAGAGTAACCCAAATTAATCTCCACCACTCCAAAGCAGCCTCGGCTGCACTGCTCCTCCGAATGGGTGTAAGTAGGGAGGAGCTCGCCCTAGTCCAGGAACCCTGGATTTACCAAGAAAGGGTGAGTGAACTAGGCATGAAAAGCTTTAAGCTATTGTACGCAAAAGGATCTGGTAAGATTCGATCCTGTATAGTGGCCAAAAGCAGTCTCAACATCTTCATTCTTTCTGATTTCAGTGATGAAGACACCGTAGCAGCCATATGGGAGACCAGTGTAGGTGCTATATTGGTTATCTCGGCGTACATGGCTCACGACCACAGCGACCAGCCACCGAACAACCTGGTCTGCAGATCCATAGAGATGGCAAACTCAAAAAGCATGCCGATCATCATGGGGGCTGATGCCAATGCCCATCACACTGTCTGGGGAAGCTCGGACATAAACGCTAGAGGTGAGTCAATCTTTAACTTCATTCTAAGCAATAATCTTGATATTTTAAATTCAGGATCCGAACCGACCTCTATTGTTATATGCATCATGATAGGATAAAGGGATGGAGAGTCTCAAGTGACTGCTCTTGCTCTGACCATCGGTACATCGATTTTGAAATCGTAGTTGACAAAGTGGCCCCAAAGCCCTTTATAAACAGGAGACGAACAGATTGGGAAATGCAAATGGGGCTAATCTCACGTTCACTCCAGGATGTACCGATCATCGAAAATCGATCGGACATAGAAAACGCGGTTGAAACCATAAATCAAGCTTTCAAACACGCGACTTCACTGTCGTGCAAACAGAATATGCACAAAGGCAGATGCAGACCCCCATGGTGGTCTGCGGTCATTGCGAAATCTCGAAAAGAGACGCGCGGACTGTTTAACGAGGCAAAGAAAACAGGAAACTGGATTTCTTACAAGCGGTGGAAGGTTCTTCTGAGACCAGTCGTGTGCGCAAAATCTTATCATCTACTCCTCCTGTCCCAAGTTTCATTCAGAAACCCTGTGGCAGTTGGACGACTAGCAGCCAAGAAACCTTAGAAGTTTTAATGGCCACTCACTTTCCAGGCTGTCAATCTCCGGAAAACGGTACTGACATGCAGTTTACAGATCTCCCAGCTGATACAGGAATATCCATAAATGAAGATAAGATCAACTGGGCGATAAACAGCTTCGACCCCTACAAATCACCGGGTCCTGACGGTATAATACCTGCGGATTTGCAATACAATGCTGTCCATCTTATGCCTTGGCGAACGCGGATATATGATGCCTGTTTAAAATGGTCTTATATACCCGAACCCTGGACCAAGTGCACAGTGGTCTTCATACCGAAAGGAGGAAAGACCTCTCACACGAAGCCAAAGGATTTTAGACCAATTAGTCTATCCTCCTTTCTTCTCAAAACTTTGGAAAGGATAATTGATCTGCATCTCAGAATGCATATTATGGATCTTAGATCTATGGGATTTAAGGTAATAGCATATGCAGACGATGTGTCTGTAGTAGTATCTGGCAAATATCTGGATACTTTATCGCAAAGAATGGAGATTGCACTCAAGACACACAGTACGTGGAGCAACGTCAGTGGCCTTGGTGTAAATCCATCGAAAACGGAACTTGTTCTCTTCACTAAGAAGTACAAGATACCCACCTTCA
This sequence comes from Lucilia cuprina, assembly GCF_022045245.1. Taxonomy (NCBI): domain Eukaryota; kingdom Metazoa; phylum Arthropoda; class Insecta; order Diptera; family Calliphoridae; genus Lucilia; species Lucilia cuprina. The sequence goes on from NC_060954.1 coordinate 22,495,646, forward strand.
CTCTCCCACGACTGAATGGGATAGAATTGAAGTTATCGGATAGTGCTAAATATCTGGGAGTAATCCTAGATTCAAAACTATGATGGAGTTTGAACACTCAATCTAGAGTATCAAAAGCGGCTGCGGCCTTATACTCGTGTAAGAGAGCAATTGACAAATCATGGGGCATAAACCCCAAGAACACCAAATGGCTCTTTGACATGGTAGTCAAGCCCATACTATTGAACGGAGCACTTGTATGGTGGAAGTCTGTACAAAAGGACTCACACCGCAAACGTTTTGAGGGAATCCTTCGTACATCAGCTCTATTGATAACGGGGGCCCTCCGCACCACCCCA
>NC_060954.1:22496083-22569690 GCF_022045245.1 Lucilia cuprina
AGCCAGCCAGCCAGCCGGACAGACGGACGGACGGACATGTCTTAATCGACTCAAAAAATGATTCTGAATCGATCGGTATACTTTAAGGTGGGTATTGGACCAATATTTGTATATGTTACAAACATCAGCACAAACGTATAATACCCTCCCCACTATAGTGGTGTAGGGTATAATAATCCATGACTTAGTAATTTCAGATCTTTATAGACGGTTTAATTCCAAGTTATTGAAAAAATGTTCATGAAAGGTAATGTTTTTATTGATTCAGAACAATAAATAAATTTATTAATTTTTAATTATTTTATTTTTTAGAAAGCAGTAGCTAATATTGTACCCCCTATTAAAATACTTCTAACCGAATTAAAATATAAAAAAGGGATCTGGTAAGTTATATATGTCTTATTTCATCACGTGGTTCCATTAAAAATGTCGATTATTTGCAGAAAATGTAAAAAATGGATCTGACCGTTTAAACTTTGGTGGTAAATGTTTTGGACATGAGAGAATCCTATTTTTATTGCTTCCTAAAGTATAACTGGCAATTTCAATAAATACAAAAGTAATTATATTCAATATTAATTATAAGATTATTTTGGTTTATTTCGTTGAAGGATTCATGCGTTCCATAATATAACTCTTACAATTTGATGGATTAATCATAAAATTGATGAAGACCTACAAAAATATTTTAGAGTCCAACGTTTTACAATTTTTGAAGGTATACCAGTCAGCAGTTGGAATATTAATACAGATTCCGTGAAAATTATCTTATTATAAGGTAATAATTCTAAATTTTTGATACATATGTACATTAGACCGACTCACTCCGTATGGAAAGCAAAAACGTGTTTTTGTTACCCCTCCCAAAATTTACCTTGCTTTGTTTTATGATTCCCAAAATATTTTAAGTGACCGCTGGACCAAATTAAAAAAAGGTATTTTGGAATTATTTTTAAATTTTTGTTTGTTTTGAAACAAAATATCCAATACGGGGTATCGTTTAAAAGGTATTTTAAAGTCGCGTCCAATGATGTATTAATCATAAATAACCGTTTGCTTATAATTGTCATATTCCAAAATATTTAAAATTGTTTGGTTTTTACTAAGAAAAATGAAATATATGCACAATTTTGCAAATTTTGCGCACCACTAGACTTGGCTTATATATTGCTTAAGAAATGCTGTATAATTTAAAACAAATTAACTAAAAAGGACTTTTTTGTAACCGGTTCAGCTCACGAACGGCCATCGATAGACTAGAAATATTTTGGGAACTATTATAAAACATAACAAAGATTTTTTGAAGCTGGATAAAATATTGAATTTAACATGAAGAATCGTGTTCCCATACGATATTTTCTTTAAAACTGTCCAGCTCACGAATGGACAATAATTAACCGAAAATATTTTGGGTAACATCATATTACATAACAGCGAATATTATGAGGGGGGTAACTCAAGCACCATTTTTTGTGAGTCGGTCTAATGTACATATATTACTTTTTTAGATTAGATTGTTTTTTAGATTAGATTGTTAAATCAATTATATTTTTTACTATTTTAATTTCAATTAATTCAATAAAAACTATAACATTTAATTTTATTTAGATTTATTTTTATAGATTTTATTTGGTGAGTATACAAGTAGGAGAAGAGAAAACTCATCTTCTAGAAGACGAGAATACTCATCTTCTAGAAGATAAGATAGGTACACTTCTAGAGGATGCTAGGTAGTCACTTCAAGAAGTGACTTCCTAGTCACATCTAGAAGAGTCTTTGGCAATACCTTACTTCCAAGAGTCATCTAGATGTTTCTTCTGCGGGTCTTCCAGAAGTATCTTCTAAGTTACTCTTAGACGTTCCCCAGCTCGGCATCAGTTCTTCCCGACTGGTGACAAGAATTCTTCTACTTCCGCAACATCGCTGGCGAGCTTTTAGCACGTTTGGAAGTTTCACACGGGTAACTTCCGCAATAGAAAATATTTGTAGGGGTCCGACTCTTTGACAGCAGTACCTAACTCTACCCTACAAACATTTTCTATTGCGGAAGTTACCCGTGTGAAACTTCCAAACGTGCTAAAAGCTCGCCAGCGATGTTGCGGAAGTATAAGAATTCTTGTCAACAGTCGGGAAGAACTGATGCCGAGGTGGGGAACGTCTAAGAGTAACGTGGAAGATACTTCTGGAAGACCCGTAGAAGAAACTTCTAGATGACTCTTGGAAGTAAGGTATTGCCAAAGACTCTTCTAGATGTAAATAGGAAGTCACTTCTTGAAGTGACTACTTAGTATCATCTAGAAGTGTTCCTATCTTATCTTCTAGAAGATGAATTTTCTCTTCTTCTAGAAGAAGAGTATTCTCGTCTTCTAGAAGACGAGTTTTCTCTTCTTCTAGAAGATGAGTATTCTCGTCTTCCAGAAGATGAGTTTTCTCTTCTTCTATTTGTATACTTACCAAAATAAAATCTATAAAACTAAATCTATATAAAATGAAATTTTATAGTTTTTATTGAAATAATTAAAATTAAAATAGTAGAAAAAATAATTGATTTGACAAAAAAAGTAATATATATACATTAGACCGACTCACAAAAAATGGTGCTTGAGTTACCCCCCTCATAATATTCGCTCTTATGTAATATGATGTTACCCAAAATATTTTCGGTGCTGGACAGTTTTAAAGAAAATATCGTATGGGAACACGATTTTTCATGTTAAATTAAATATTTTAACCCAGCTTCAAAAAATCTTTGTTATTTTTTATAATGGTTTCCAAAATATTTCTAGTCTCTCGATGGCCGTTCGTGAGCTGAACCGGTTACAAAAAAGTCTCTTATTAGTTACTTTGTTTTAAATTATACAGTATTTCTTAAACAATATATATAGTATGTGGTATCAGTTGAAAGGTTGAAGCCAAGTCTAGTGGTGCGCAAAATTAGCAAAATTGTGCATACATTTTATTTTTCTTAGTGAAAAACCTAACAATTTTAAATATTTTGGAATATGACAATTATAAGCAGACGGTTATTTATGATTAATACTTCATTGGACGCGGCTTTAAAATATCTTTTAAACGATACCCCGTATTGGATATTTTGTTTTAAAACAAACAAAAATTTAAAAAAATAATTCCAAAATACCTTTTTTTTTAATTTGGTCCAGCTCCCTAGGTTTAAAATATTTTGGGAATCATCATAAAACAAAGCAAGGAATATTTTGAGAGGGGTAACAAAAACACGTTTTTGCTTTCCATACAGAGTGAGTAGGTCTAATGTACATATGTATCAAAAATTTAGAATAATTACCTTATAATAAGATAATTTTCAGGAAATCTGTATTAATATTCCAACTGCTGACTGGTATACTTCCAAAAATTGTAAAACGTTGGACTCTAAAATATTTTTGTATTTCTTCATAAATTTTATGATCAATCCATCAAATTGTAAAAGTTATATTTTGGAACGCAATAATCCTTCAACAAAATAAATAAAAATAATGTTATAATTAATATTGAATATACATACTTTTGTATTTATTGAAATTACCTCTTATACTTTAGGAAGCAATAAAATAGGATTCTCTTATGTCCAATACATTTACCACCAAAATTTAAACTGTCAGATCCAATTTTTTACATTTTCTGCAAATAATCGACACTTTTAATGGAACCGCGTGATGAAATAAGACATATATAACCAGATCCTCTTTTTATATTTTAATTCGGTTAGAAGTATTTTAATAGGGGGTACAATATTAGCTACTACTTTCAAAAAAAAAATAAAATAATTAAAATTTAATTAATTAATTAATTGTTTTTAATCAATAAAAACATTACCTTTCATGAACATTTTTTAAATAACTTGGAATTAAACCATCTATAAAGATTGGAAATTACTAGCCATGGATTATTTTTAAAATTATTTACAGTCACTAACACTAATACTGCAATACTATTTTGCTCTCTTCTAATTAAGGAGTTATACACGTTCAGAAACTAACTACTTAGATTTAATATCTTGGGAACGGCATGCTTAATATTAAGAATATTAGTATCATATGATAGGTCATAGAAATACCTGGTGTTAATAACTAAAAAAGTACCTATAATTAGAATAATTAAATCCAAAGCTATATGAAAATTAATAAAATTGTATTTATTTAAAAAAGGTGGGTTTAAAAATATCTGATTTCAATATTAAATACCTTATATGGGCAATTTCGTGTCGAGTGACCCAAGTCAAAAATAATTTATGTATAAAACAGTAGTATTAATTTCAATATAATGATTCCAGATAGCGTTTGAATACTTTAAGTAAAAATTTTAATGTATTTTGTTTTTGTTACGATAATGAAATACAAATAAAATTTTAGCTCAAAGTGATCATACGTAATCTAGAAACAGGACCTAAACGCGCTAATAGTTTAATTAATATTGAAAGATAAGATTTAACTCAAATAAATCTAAATAGGTTGAAAATGCAATGTTCATCAAATGAAAGACGAAACGTACAACTTGAAAAAGTCCTTAAATGCTTATAACTCCTAAACCAATTAAGATATTAGACTTCGTTTAAAAATAATGGAAAGGGAAGCCGTTTAGAGTTGTTAACTTATTCCTAAAATAGTATTTTAATGTAAAATATGACAACTTACTTTTTAATTTAATTTATATAATCCTTGAAGATAATTACTTTTTGGTATATTTAATAAACTTCGTCAATTAACAAAAACTTATTAAATGTTTATTAACAGTTGACTTTTAACACAACACTGTCATATTGTTTTTTATTACTTAAGATTCACATTATATTAATTACACTATTTTTCTATGAACTTTAAATTCAATAACTCATTTAAGTTTAACAATGAATAATTAAAACTAAACATGACTGGACAGAACGCAAAACATCACAGAACATAGCAAAATTTCTGCGTTATTTATTTTTATTTTTTTCGCGTTCACGCTAAAAAATGGAGTATTTATATTTTTTGTTTTTGTACTCTTCTTACTTTCATCCGGAAGTAACCTAAAACTATACTTTCAGACAGCGAAAACTAGAAATCAATGTATTTTGTTTTTGTTAAATGTGTGCTCTCGTCTGACAATCGTCCAGAAGTGACTAAAATCCACACTTCCAGATGAATAAAATACAACATTAATGAGAACACTCTTCAAACTGTCTTCCAGAAGTGACATAAACATACAAATCAAGAAGATACAAATTAGGAAACAATGTATTTGTTGTTGTAAATGTGTGTTCTCACCCAGCTCTCATACAGAAGTCACTAAAACGTATACTTCCAGATGAAAAAAGTTTAACAGTCATGTTTTTTTGTTAAGGCAAAATGGATGCACTCTTCTAACTATCATCCGGAAGTAACTTAAAAGTGTATTTCTAGAAGACGAAAATTCGAAATCAATGTATTTTGTTTTTGTAAAATGTGCGTTCTCGACTGACAATCGTCCAGAAGTGTTTCTGACGTGGCGTTTGGGGTGATGCGCAATATTTTTGTCTTCTAAATGCTTGAAGGGTACCCTACAAACATTTTCTATTGTGAAACTTCCAAACGAGCTAAAAGCTCGCCAGCGATGTTGCGGAAGTATAAGAATTCTTGTCACCAGTCGGGAAGAACTGATGCCGAGCTGGGGAACGTCTATAGTAACGTGGAAGATACTTCTGGAAGACCCGCAGAAGAAACTTCTAGATGACTCTTGGAAGTAAGGTATTGCCAAAGACTCTCCTAGATGTAACTAGGAAGTCTATTCTTGAAGTGACTACTTAGTATCATCTAGAAGTGTTCCTATCTTATCTTCTAGGAGATGAATTTTCTCTTCTTCTAGAAGAAGAGTTTTCTCTTCTTCTAGAAGAAATGTATTCTCGTCTTCTAGAAGATGAGTTTACTCTTCTTCTAGAAGATGAGTTTACTCTTCTTCTAGAAGATGAGTTTACTCTTCTTCTAGAAGATGAGTTTTCTCTTCTGCTATTTGTATACTCACCAAAATAAAATCTATAAAAATAAATCTAAATAAAATGAAATTTTATAGTTTTTATTGAAATAATTAAAATTAAAATAGTAGAAAAAATAATTGATTTAACAAAAAAAGTAATATATGTACATTAGACCGACTCACAAAAAATGATGCTTGAGTTACCCCCCTCATAATATATTTTCGGTTAAATGTTGTCCATTCGTGAGCTGGACAGTTTTAAAGAAAATATCGTATGGGAACACGATTCTTCATGTTAAATTAAATATTTTAACCCAGCTTCAAAAAATCTTTGTTATGTTTTATAATGGCTCCCAAAATATTTCTAGTCTCTCGATGGCCGTTCGTGAGCTGAACCGGTTACAAAAAAGTCCCTTTTTAGTTATTTTGTTTTAAATTATACAGTATTTCTTAAACAATATATATATAGTATGTGGTATCAGTTGAAAGGTTTTTTGAAGCCAAGTCTAGTGGTGCGCAAAATTAGCAAAATTGTGCATACATTTTATTTTTCTTAGTGAAAAATCTAACAATTTTAAATATTTTGGAATATGACAATTATAAGCAGACGGTTATTTATGATTAATACATATTTGGACGCGGCTTTAAAATATCTTTTAAACGATACCCCGTATTGGATATTTTGTTTCAAAACAAACAAAAATTTAAAAAAAATAATTCCAAAATACCTTTTTTTAATTTGGTCCAGCTCACGAACGGTCATCCCTAGATTTAAAATATTTTGGGAATCATCATAAAACAAAGCAAGGGTAACAAAAACTCGTTTTTGCTTTCCATACAGAGTGAGTCGGTCTAATGTACATATGTATCAAAAATTTAGATTAATTACCTTATAATAAGATAATTTTCAGGAAATCTGTATTAACATTCCAACTGCTGACGTTTTACAATTTTTGGAAGTATACCAAAAATTGTAAAACGTTTGACTCTAAAATATTTTTGTAATTCTTCATAAATTTTATGATCAATCCATCAAATTGTAAGAGTTATATTTTGGAACGCATTAATCCTTCAACAAAATAAATAAAAATAATGTTATAATTAATATTGAATATACATACTTTTGTATTTATTGAAATTACCTCTTATACTTTAGGAAGCAATAAAATAGGATTCTCCTATGTCCAACACATTTACCACCAAAGTTTAAACTGTCAGATCCATTTTTTACATTTTCTGCAAATAATCGACATTTTTAATGGAACCGCGTGATGAAATAAGACATATATAACTTACCAGATCCCTTTTTTATATTTGAATTCGGTTAGAAGTATTTTAATAGGGGGTACAATATTAGCTACTACTTTCTAAAAAATAAAATAATTAAAATTTATTGTTTTTAATCAATAAAAACATTACCTTTCATGAACATTTTTTAAATAACTTGGAATTAAACCATCTATAAAAATTGGAAATTACGAGCCTTGGATTATTTTTAAAATTATTTACAGTCACTAACACTAATACTGCAATACTATTTTGCTCTCTTCTAATTAAGGAGTTATACACGTTCAAAAACTATCTACTTAGGTTTAATATCTTGGGAACGTCATGCTCAATATTAAGAATATTAGTATCATATGATAGGTCATAGAAAGACCTGGTGTTAATAACTAAAAAAGTACCTATAATTAGAATAATTAAATCCAAAGCTATATGAAAATTAATAAAATTGTATTTATTTAAAAAAGGTTAAAAAATATCTGATTTCAATATTAAATATCTTATATGGGCAATTTCGTGTCGAGTGACCCAAGTCAAAAAATAATTTATGTATAAAACAGTAGTATTAATTTCAATATATCATATCTATTGCATTATGTCGGACAATGTTGTGGATCATGTAATCCCATGACACATGTTTGTGGAGTAATCTCAATTTATGTAGGGTAAACAAAATTTGTTAAATGACTAAAAAGACTAACAGTTAAACACTGATTTGTTAGTTCTTACTTTTGGATGAACCACATAAGAATAACCGCCAATCTGCATGGCAATGGTTGTAGTTCAGAGAGGAAAACAATTGATCTATAATAGAGCAAAATACAAAGTTGTTGTTGTCTTTGTCATACTTAAAATTCTGTTCAAACGATTTCAAATTGTCCGACCTTTGAAACGTGATTTTAAATGCTTATTAAAGACATTTCATTGTTTAAACGGGATCCCAAAATATATCAATCTCCTAGATAGACATATGTCTGGAACAAGATCACAAAATTCGTTTTGAGTAATTAAGTGTAGTCCCTCCGATGCTGTTCCCGTTGAAATAAATGTCTTAAGGCTCAGTTTGTCTCAACGTTCCGTTTCGTGGTGAATTTGATGAAAGCTGATTCGTTTTTGGCTTACGAAACCTGTGTAAGTAGTTAGTTTTGCCGTAACGTTGAAGTTACGGTGCGGAAGATGTAGAAAAAAATCAATCCGCAACGTTAAGTGACAGCTATAAACAGCTGGCATAAAATAAAAAAATTTTAAACATGAAAAAAATAGTGATGTAAATGTTTTAAAAATAACGACATCCGAAAATGTTAATTATTACGATTAATGGAAATACTTAAAAATTAAACATTAAAATTAATGTAGTTCTTCAATTAATAAATATTTTTTATTTACTAATGTTACAAATTTAAAAATTAAAAAGTAAGAGAGAAATAACTGTTTCGGTAATTTTTTACTTTCTATAATTATTTTAATTATGTAATTAATTATATAATAATAACTATTCATATTATTTAATCTAGCTTTAAACACCAAAAAACAAAACCAACTCTGATTTTTGACACAACGCCACAGAACGGAAACGTTATAGAACTTTTAAACTGAGTCTTTATATGTTAAATGCGTATTACCATCGCTTAAATCAAATGAATGAATTTGGTTCATTGTTATTTCTTTTATAATTTCCCTTTGTAATTGTTTTAGATACGTTTAGCACATCGGCATACTTGGTGTTGACAATGCCTAAGGTGTAAAATTTAAATTTACGACTTTTACTTTTTTAAACTCAGCGGACAATGTGATGTTTCCTACCAGAGATATGGAACTTAGAAAGGACAAAAATAAATACAATATGCATCGAAAACTGCTTTATTATGTTTTAGATCTACTTGATGTTTCTAATCATGAAACATCAAGTTTTTCACACACTTACGGCAGGTTTATTAACCAATTTTTGACAAAATCCACGAAAATTCTATTAATAAACGTCAGATAGCTTAAATAAAATACCTTCAACAAAGTATTGACAAATATAAGAATTTTATTGCAGGCTTCTTTAAGCCAATAATAAGTCATTTTTAGCTATTTTTTTCTTCATAAAGCTTTTATTATTTACTAAGATAATATTATCTGCGAATTTTTTTTCTTTAAAATAAAATCTAAAAATTATAATTTTAAGGCTTGAAACGATTATATTCTGGAAAAAAATTAAATCTAGGTATTAATCGATTAATAGATGAATATTTGATAATATATTAATTGGTTAGCAACATCAAAAAGTTGATTTTTATCAAATTTTTTCTCCGATAAAGCTTTTTTCATTATACCTTACACCACTATAATGGGAAAGGTATTATGCGTTTGTGCTGATGTTTGTAATGCATTGAAATATTAATACAATACCCACCTTAAAGTATACAGATCAACTCAGAATCACTAATTGGGTCGATTAAACGAAGTCCGTCTGACCGTCCGTGTGTTCATGTAAACGTCGTTATCAAAGTACAGGTCGTAATTTTTAAGATAATTTGATTCAATTTGGAATACACGTTTGTTTTGACCCAAAGATGAAAATTGTTAAAATCGGTCCATTTTTCCCTAGCCCCCATATAATCGAACCCCCTGAAAAGGTTTTTTTTAACGCTTAATTATGTATTATATAAATGTATCTCGATGAAAGTTCGCACAACTGAAATGATCGGACTTCATTTCACCTTAGCGCCCACACAAAGTCTCCTTTAGAAAGTGACTTGAATATCGGTAAATTATTTTTTCTTTTAAAATAAAATCTAAAAATTAAAATTTTAAGGCTTTTAAATTTGTAAACACTCAACACTAAGAACTGAAACGCTGTCAAAAAGTACCTATGTCTACTGTCGGATTTAAAAATTATTACATTTAAATTTATATTTTAAAATATTTCTTTAAATATTTTGCAACATAATTTATCTGTAAACATTAGATACAAATGTATATTTGCTTTTTAATCTGCAATATAGAAATAATAAATAATTTAGTTGAAATATATTTTCTTGTACCATACGAAAATATATAACATTGTTTTTTTCAGTTTTAATTTCAACAACAAAAATTAAATGTCAAAAAATTTTTTTTTTTTTGTTTGTAAAAAATTAAATCTTTTCAGACTATTAAATATATTTAAAGAATTCATGTAACTCTTCCCATATAACTTCACAAGTTATATATATTATATTTCTTACAGATATATAGATTTTATGTAACCTCCTCCACATAACTTCACAAGTTTCATATATTATTTCTAACAGTACATTTCCCTATTTTATATGACCAAGCCAAAACGTGTACACTACAACCATGAGCAAGATATCTATAATTCAAAAGTTTTAAATTTAAAAGTAATTTATTTCAATAATACTAAATACAGTAAGGTAAGGGTCAAACGACACTCAGGACTTAGAGGTTTTCTTGCAGAATGCTTTTCTAATTTTGGTCTTACAAGGGTTAACAATAATTTGTACTGCGACACGCTCATTCTTGTAGCTAAATAAAAATGTTCCTCATCTTTCTCCTCGATTTGCTGGATACACAATTTGAAAAATCCTTGATCCTCTCGAGAAACATTAACCGGTCTTACCCACCATCTTCTTGTATTATTAACACCAATGTCCACTGCTACATACATATTAAATGTGGTATTAACCACATTCATATTTCAACTTTATTACATGCAGACATTTTATATTTTGAAGATAATTAATTTAATTTTTTAAACAAATAAAGAAAACAGTAAAAATGATAATAAATATCGCAACCGCAACTCATTTAATTTATTTTTTTCTCTGAGTAACAGAAAACGTCTCCGCAACCGAAAGGTTGTATTTCTACTCTTACACAGAACTCGTCTGTGAGAAGAGCGTAACGTTATTGTTGTAAAAAAATGACTGCGTTTCACTTCTTAGTGTTCAGTGTTTGTAAATAAAATTGCAGAATCATTTGAAACCGTCATGGTATATTAATTATAAGGTAGAGTTTACAAAGCAGCTGATTGTTTTTTGCTAAAAAACTTTTGATTTTTTTTACATGTATTTTGACAGTGTGCTGGCACTTTTAAGTGTAGACATACTGTCAAACTCCATAGATAAAAAACAAGTAAGAGTGCTATATTCGGCTGTGCCGAATCTTATATACCCTTCACCATAGTGTATTTTAAACATCTTTTATAAATTTTAAATTTTTTCCCGACTAAATTATTATTACATCAAAAGCTAAACAAAATGAACAACAACGCTAAATGAAATAAAACACAAAATACACAAGGCATCTAAACTAACAGACATCTAAACATACATAACGAAAAACACAGAAAAACAAAAATAACAACGCAATGACGCCAACAGCATCCAAACCAAGGGTGCCAAAGCTTATGCGCTTGGTACTCTTTTGTTTTTGTAAATGCGCTTAGCTATAGACAGTGTGTTTTCTATACACTTATATGCGCTTAACAGTATACACGCAAGAGTAAAACAACAACACTTTCGTATTCATTGCTGGTAAACATTGACGAGACGTAGATTTTGTTTTTGTTTATCGTAAAAAAAATTGTTTTAAAAAGCACTAGGAAAAAATTTGTGTTTTAAATTTCAAACTTACATTATTCGCATAAAAATTATTGTACAATAACTCACAATCTACTCTCATATAATTGAAAAAGTTTTAAATACTTTTTTCTATTCATTAAAAAATATATTTGCAAAACAAAGGGAAAATTATTTTATTTTAACAAAAAATGCAAATCATATTTTTTTGCTGTGTATTTTTTGGTATGTTTGGATTCCAAACATACAAAAAAATACACAGCTGAATTAAATCAAATACATCTACACACACGTGTACATCTTTTTCTATATACAGTATTGTTGTTGCTTTTAAACAATTTTTTGATGAAATTTTCAGAGGCTGTCTCAGATTTTTGCTCATATCTCCGTTATTTACTGACCTATTTTGCTGATTTTAAATAGCGATCTTCTCGAAAGCATGTCTAATAGAATTATTGATGATTCGGATCTCGCCGATATCTGGGGTCCTCTAAAAACTGATTTCAACAGACAGACGGACATGGCCTAATCGACTCCGCTATCTATAAGGATCCAGAATATATATACTTTATAGGGTCGGAAAATTATATTATAGAAATTACAAACGGAATGACAAACTTATATATACCCTTCTCACGAAGGTGAAGGGTATAATAAAATGAATTCGCTCTGTTTTTCTGAATTCGCCGACGACTACTTATAATTAATATATCTTGGAAACGGTTATATTCTGGATAAATCTCAAATCTAGGCATTATTCGAATAATAGATGAATATTTGACAATATATTCATTCGTTAGCAACATTTTTGGACAATTTGGAAATGCCCGTCTGTACACCAAATAATGGACAAAATCATTTGATTTGCCTTTTTCATATTTGGTTTGTATATATGTATATGTTGCCATAAAGTAATTAATTGTGTAAATTATATTGATTAGTGTTATACCAATACATATATTCGCCGGCCTTAAAGTTTGTTAATGAATAATACATTTTAATTTTAATCATTTTTAAACCTAAAGTGTGCTTTAACTATATTTATAAAGATATAAATCGCTTATTTTAGCTTTATTATGCACATTTTCCATACAAAATTCATCAATAACTTTATTTAGCATTTATGAATATGGGGGTTAAGGCTCAACTATAATGTGCATAAGCTAGCTTAATGAAATGTCAAAACCAAACGAAAGGTCTCTCAAGTGCTTGAGAAAATCCGAAGAATCTTTTAGGTGGCAATAATGAACTTAAGTGCATTTAAAACAATTTAGCCCTATTTGAATATTTATATGGCCCTTTTGAAGATACACTCCATAAAACGGAACACAACTCTTCGTACTTTAATGTAATCTTCATTGTAGATTTATTAAATATGGTACTTAAAATATGAGAAGTTTACTTATATAATTAAAGGATACAGGTTTAAATGAACATATTTTTGAATGTAATTGAGATATTGGCTTGAAATTTTTTGTAAAGGGTCGAGAATTTCAATATCTAACTAAAAAAATATATTAAGGGATAAATATGGACTAAATTGTTGTAGCTATCTGCGACCTATTAAAATTTTGATATAAATCATAGTTTTAGAAATTTAACAAATATGTAATATATGACAAAATCTTTATTTATGAACAAAACTCAATGAAATCTTCAACGATTGTTAAATTTGTCATTTCAAATAAGAAAATGCAAAAAAAAAAATTGAAAAGATCAAAGGGCATCCCGCAATTCCCAAAAATAGGAATGAAAATCCCAAAAATGGGATTTTTTACATTTTTGCCCATAGGGTCCACATTTCTTTCAGGGCTGGGAAAATACTTTTGGAGTAAATAGAAAACATATTGAGGTTTCCAAAACTGCTTTCAGTTTTCTGATCCCAGCTTTAGGATTTTAGAACATGTCGCCCAAAGTTGAAGTTTTGATAAAAAATAAGTCATATTCGGAAGGACGCAGTGGCAACATTATCAAAAAATAGGGCAAGTTTTTTACGCCAAAGCGTTCTGCGTAAAGATACCTTTTAGAAAACTATAAAATTGTTATATGTTCTTAAATAAAATTTTATTTTATTAATAAAAGAGTTAAGACACATTTTGGGCAAAAAACGGCAAAAATCTAAAATTTTTTGAATTTTTAAATTAAAAAACGTATATTTTTGGATTTGTAAATGATATTGATCTGAAATTTTTTGTATATTATTGGAAATTTTGTTGTCTAACTAACAAATTGAGTCCATTTGGTCCAAAGTTACGCCCGGTATTCAAAAAAAGGCGGACCAAGGTGTGGTAAATTTTGTATCACTAAATTTTTAAATGCCTATAACTCGGATATTATAAGAGATAAGTAGTATGTTTTTTCAAGATCTCGTCAAGCGCTTTCAGAAAATATAAAAATCTTTGTATTTGGGTGAAAAACAAAAAAATGGCACGAGTTTAAAAATTTTACATGTCGTAGGTACTCTACTTTGAGCCGCCACAGCTCCGTCCCTGGAGCATCTGCGGGGTTCTTAACTCGAATACTCCTTGGCTACGCTCACGCCAAATTTTATCCCGATCGGATCAGCCGTTTAGAAATGCCAGATTTATTTCCAAAAAATTTCCATTCTGTCCCACTGTGCGATGTGAAGTTGAGGATTTCGGGAAAAAGGCAACTTTTGCCAATAATTAAGTAAATATTATTTTATTGCCAATTGGTGCTTAATTTTGAGTTAATTGTGATTATTATTTCCGAGTCTCTTGAAAACTGTTTCTGAACAAATTTCCGAACTTATAAATCAATAACCTTCTAAAGACCGAGGTAAAAATCAAAATTTTGACAGAAGGTTAATTTCTGAAGAAGTTTGATTCCTAGATTTCTTGATATATTTTCGTGTAGTTTGTCTAAATGTATTCATAATTGAATACACAATATTTTGCTATTTTAAATGAAGAATATTAAATAAAGAAAAATTTGATTTTGACCCCAGTTTTTAGAGGTTTAATGACTTTTTCATATCGAGCCCTTTTCGCAAAAAAGACGTAACCGACAAAAACAAAATTTTACAGGAGAGCATTTTTTAATTATCTTCGAAGTAGGACAAAGCATTACTCCAAAACTCCGTTAACAAATACTATTACATCTAAAATATGGGATGCAGTTTGTTTCGATTTTATATTGACGCTATATCCGATTTTTTTATATCCGAAAACTAATAACGCGTTTAAATTCTATAGACCTCGGTCCACAATTGACCAAATACCTCATTAAAGACCATTCTGAAAAACACCCTGATGTCCACATTAATATCCATACATTGTAGTACAATTCGCCTTATATCGAATAAATAAGTAAATTCTGGGACTTTAGATTCATTAAGAGTCCATATACAGGTCCGCCTTCCGAAATCCACAAATTTACAACCAAATATAAGAGTTGGTTAAATGGAAATAACATAAATGTAATGTAATTAGTAATTAGAATGAATTAAATTCATAAAAAGTTATAGAAAATTATAAATTTTAGCGCATAAATTGTAATGATATAGTGATAATTACATAAATTTATTACAATTATACTCAGATATGTGGCATTTCATTCACAAACAAATTTAATTTGTTCAAATTTTTCTATCAATTTAATATATTTTAAAAGAAAATTTAGACGTAACCGACACCTTGCTGTTACAAAATTCATAAACAGAAAATAAATGTGTACTTACGTCTTTTTTCTTTTTCTTGTAAATTTGAAACCATTGGATCTATTGCTATGATATTTTCAGAGATGATGCTAATAGACCTAAATTATCGATTTCTATAAAAAAACGAAAATCGAAAATCAAGTCTCTTACGTCCATTTTGCAAAAAGGGCTCGATATAGTAGTACCCAAAGTATAACAAGTAGTCCGACTCTTTGACAGCAGTACCTAACTCTAAGCATGAGTTAGTGAAAAAGTACATAACTCTAAATATGTGTTAGTAACAAAAATGTATATGTATTGGTGCATTCCAAACACACAGAGTTTTATAAAAAAGTTACAATTTTAAATTTGTTCGAATTTTCAATACCAAAAATTGAAACTCTGTTTAAAAATTAAAATTCAACAACAACAAAAATGAAATGTCAATAATTAGAAAAAAATATTTTTTCCAGTTTAGGAAAATTAAACAAATTTTTGTATGAAAAGTGAGATAAAATTATTTTAAAAAATTACAGATTTTTTGTGCACAACCGTAATTTAGCGTACAATCCTTAAAAGTGGCCAAAAAGTAAGTTAAACATTTGAGGGTTTTGACAAGTTTTAATTTTCACAAGAGAGTCGAATTCACACGGCACTCGTAGATGTGAGAGAGTAATATCCTATATGTGAGAGTTGCACTACTTGTTATATTTTGGTAGAACCTATAGGCAAAACTAAAGCGGTTTTCAAACAAAATTTTTTATTCTCTTCACACAGAAGAGCTCTGGGAGAAATAAGCACTTATTAGTTTTTCTTATCACTTAAACTTACTGTTTATTATTTTTTGCGACACTTTTCATTTATATATTTTACAAACGAAAAAAAATATTTTTTTTCTTTGACATTTTATTTGAATAAAAACTGAAAAAAGAAAAGTTGTACATTTTGGTATTGAAAATTAAAAAAAGTATTTTACATACTTTTTTTCATTTTGCATTAGAGCAGATAAAAATAACAAATTGTCGTGTTTATAATATGTTTTGAGATAAAATATATTTACAAAAATAAAAAATTACTAATATTTTCGTTCACTAGGATATAAAATTCCATTAATAACACACGAAAAATAACACAAAAAATATATATTTAGTACCTTTTGAACAACTGTGTTTATTTTTGTGCTCCTACTAATACATTCTTACCAGTTCCTTGACAGGGGACTTAGGTCCTTGGCAATTAGTTTCGCCTATATACTATATGAAC
This sequence comes from Lucilia cuprina, assembly GCF_022045245.1. NCBI lineage: Eukaryota > Metazoa > Arthropoda > Insecta > Diptera > Calliphoridae > Lucilia > Lucilia cuprina. The sequence goes on from NC_060954.1 coordinate 22,512,806, forward strand.
TATTTATTTCGAAGATTTAAATTAATGGTTTGTTACCACCGACTAAACCGAGCAAGCGTTATCTAATTTGAACAAAAATTCGTACTAGCACATTTATAAATCTTATAAAGATAAACATCACATTTCTCGGGGAAAATTTTAATAACTCAAAACTTTTTTAAGCAATTTTGAGTTTTTCTATATTTTTCTATCGTTTTTAATGGCAATTTTGTAGACATTACGGTTTAGCTATAAAATGGTGCAATAATTAATACTTAAAGCCTCATTTTGTGAAAAAATCCAAAAAGTGCAATTTTTTCCATATAAACGCATTTACAAACTTTATCGGCGATGCGAGGGCTCTTACCCCCAAAATAATTGAATAATATTTTACAGTCTTCCATTTGACGTAAAAATACAACATCATTTCACTATTAGAAGTTGAACCGAGAGGAAAGTATATTTTCGACCCACCCTAATTGTAGGGGTACATTCCTTTTATTACTATAAATTTAATTATACATACTCACAAACAATTTTATTGTCATAAATTTTTCATTCAAATCATGATACAACCATAGAAATGTAGAATCAGTAGGGAGAGTTGTCAATTCTCTGCCTTGTTAAGTCAAACAAAAAAGAACTGAAAAAAGAAAAACTTCAAAATCTTTAAATTGAAACCACGAAAAATACCGTTAAATGATTCTTGAACGGCACACGCAAACAGCATTTCACACTTCTTGTATCCTGTTTTTGGTTTTTATTTCTTTTTCAATATATTTGATTCAAATTATTCAATTTTAATTTTTTTATAAAAAAATTTTCAATAATTATTTTTTGATGTTTTTCTTTACATTTTTTAATTTTCTTTTTTATGATAATTCAAGGCATGTAAAATTGAGAACGTACTTTTCTACTGATTCTACCTTATTATTGTTTTATTATGATTCAAATATAATATTTAAAACTTAAAACATTGAAAATTAATTTACAAAATATAATTTATTATTATCAAATAAAACAAGTTAGAAAGTATAGTCGGTCGTGGCCGACCATGTGATACCCTACACCAGTTATGAATATTAAATGTGATTTATTTTTCGTAATAATATCAATCACATTTAAGTAATTTTTTGAAGGGGACTTTGTATGGGAGCTATTGTCAAATGGCAGAGTCATCAAGACTTCTATAAAACTTAGTTGTGCCGCATTTTATCGATATACCTTTATATTTAACATAATTATGAGCTCAGAAGCCCAATTCGAGCGGTTCTGTTCTGAGAAATAATAGACCGTTTTTAACCATTTCTAAATGAGTGCCAAATTTTATCCAATTACCTTGAAAATTGCGACCTGTACCTTGCACACAAGGTTTACATGGACGGCCAGCCATACGGACGGTAATAGACTCAGAAAACGATTCTAAGCCGATTGGTATACTTTAAAGTGGGTATAGGACGAATATTTTTGTATGTTACACTCCCCATTAAAGAATTTATATACAAAAACCAATACCCACAAATGGCGATTCTGCTATTTATGAATATAAAAAAGTATATTTAAAAAAAGAAACAATTTTATTGAATTATGGATTTGGCTCAAAAAAATCAAGAATCATCATAATTTTGAATGTCAAGATCATCATAATTATGAATGTCAAGATCATCAAAAGATTCCATGAATATTTTTTTCTATCAAAAACAAAAACTCTAAAGTCAGAATATTACAGAAAACTAAAAGAAGAAATAGTCTAGACCCTAGAAGAAAACAACCCGCAATAACTTTATAATAAATGTCAGTTAAGGATTGATTTGTATTTGAAACAAAAATAAATTCATACCAAATAAGTATATTTTATTAGTTAGTTTGAAATTATTATTAGAATACTCTTCGAAATAATTAGTGTCCGACCGAACGTTCGGGTACGTGTTCGGATTTTGGTAAAAAGTGAGGTTTGACCAATGTTCGGTGTTCGGCGAAATTTTGACCGAACGCCGAACTTTTTATAAAATGTTTATTAATCATATTTTTACATCATTAAAAACTTTTAAAAATGCTGAAAATTTGTTTACAGAAGTTATCATACATCCTGGCTGTACAATAAATTTCCGATGTATGTACATAGGTACGGAACAAAATGTTGACCAGAAAGTGATTAAAAAGATAACTTGCGCTTTACATGCTGCAAGTTACACACCACGCGTCTTTTTGATATTTCTTTTAATGTTTTTTTAAACTATTACTGTTTGAAAAATCAAAATTTTAAGTTTTTGTTTTTTTTTAATTTTTTCTTTCATTGTTCATAAAATTTATTTCATTTTAGTTTATTCTTATTTTAAACAAAACAAAATACAACCCTGATCAGCTGCCGACGCTTCAAAAGTTGAAAGTTGCTGAACTTTTCGCGGCAGACGCGCTAAAAATTATAGTGTGTAACTTGTAAAATGAAAATACACTATTTCAACTTTTTTTACCGAAGCCTCTCACCTTTAGTTTCGACTATACACTTTTGATCTCATTTGTAACATTTAAATTTTCTAGGTCCTTATTCTCAAACGATCTAGAAATGTCTGTCAGTCAGACTGTCAGTCTCTTAAAAGAACGATAGGACCTAAAATATTGTTGCAGTTTGATTGGTAACGTTCATAACAGGCTAGTATTTTTATGAAATTATACTTAAATTTTTTATGAGCCAAAATTTCATATAAATTGGCAAATTGAAATTTGGAAATTGGGTTTAGTATTGTAAGTATATTAAATTTATATTATATATATTTTTTTATTTTTTTTAGAAACTGTAATTTTACTAATTCAATAAAATTCATTTTGATTTCTATATTTATCTATTTTAAACGAAACTTTGTTCACCTTGGATCATAATATGATCTTCATATTTTGTTTTAAATCAGAAATGCGTTTTTCATTTCAGAAAAAAGTTCGTGTTCACCGAACTTTGAAAACCGAACAAAGTTCTGGTTCGGCCGATTTACCGAAGATCGGGTTCGGTGTTCGGTACCGAACAAAATTTCGAGTTCGGTCGGACTCTAGAAATAATACAACACAACCCAATTTAACTACTAATTCTAACAACACTGCTAGTAAAAACATGATTGGCCTAAATAATCTCTCTGCTCCTACTAGTCCTCAATGTAATATTGAAATTTATTCTACTACTACTATTAAACTTCCCCAATTTTGGACAAATTGTCCAGAAGCATGCTTTATACATGCTGAAATGCAATTTGTAAATAGAATGGTAACACAAGACATCACTAAATACATTGTTACTGCTCTAACCCAAAATGTGATAGTAACGGTGCCATTCAGAATCCTCCCAAAGGTAATCGTTATGACTATTTAATGAATATTCTTATTAACAGACATTCTATTAGAATGTCTGTTAAGAAAATTACCAAAGAGTTTAAATGTTGCTTTGACTGGTTCGAATTTGACAGATATTAATATTAACGAATTAACACACTTATGGGAAGTATTACATGGAAATGAAAAAACTAGCATTAACGACAATACTCCAATACATTCCAGTTCTTCATAGCTAGCATTAACGACTCCAATACATTCCAGTTCTTCTAATCTTCAAAAAGAAGTTGAGAACCTTGTACAAGCTACTACCAATATTTGTAACAGTTTCAATTGCTAAAATTGCCTAAATTAGAAATCAATTAGAGAGACAACAGTATACACATTGAAATAGACCTTTTTGTAAAAGCATATCTTGTTCTAGATCTACTAATAGAGATTGGGTTTTGTAGATTTTATTACAAAAAGAAAATTCAAAAAACTGACTGAACCCCCTATAAAGGCGACAGATAATGGAAGTTGAATTTTCAAACACGTCGCTTTTTTGTTTATGATAAGAATAATAAGATAACATTTTTAATTGATAGTGGAGCAGATATATCTGTACTCCCATCTTCAAAATTTAAAAGTCATTTAAAAGGCAGCAAATGGTACAAGCCAAAGTATAACAAGTAGTCCGACTCTCACATATAAGATATTACTCTCTCACATCTACGAGTACCGTGTAAATTCGACTCTCTTGTGAGAAATTAAAACTTATCAAAACACTCAAATGTTTAACTTACTTTTTTGGCCACTTTTAAGGATCGTACGCGAAATTGCAGTTATCCACAAAGAAACTGCAATTTTTTAAAATAGTTTTAAAGAACTTTTAATTTAAAAGTGTTGTTTAATTTTCATGAACTGGAAAATTTTTTTTGTTAATTTATTGACATTTCATTTTTGTTGTTGTTGAATTTTATTTTACCAACAGAGTTTCAATTTTTGGTAATGAAAATTCGAACAAATTTAAAATTGTAACTTTTTTATAAAACATGTGTTATAAAACATGTGTGTTAGTAACATTTTTGTTACTAACACATATTTAGATTTAGGTACTTTTTCACTAACACGTGCTTACCCTTCAAACATTTAGAAGACAAAACTATTGCGCATCACCCCAGACGCCACGTCAGAAATACTTCTGGACGATTGTCAGACGAGAACGCACATTTTACAAAAACGTAAACAAAGTATTGTGTCATGGTCAAATAATAATTGAATCGAATATTCTTCCACTTGGAGAGTTAACAGAAGAAGCCCAGGAAGCGAGGAATCGAGATTTTAAGCATGTTCAACTTTTCAGCTTAAGAAAATGCTCCAGGCAATCACAGAATGAAGATATTTTTAATAGTTTACTTCTATCTTCTGACCCTGTTCTTTCAACTATGCGAAAAAGATGGATTTGTTATGAAACTCTATCATCTCAAAACGCGGAAGATTTAAAGGACTTATATTACCTTCAGGATATGTATACCGATATGACAGATTATTTTATAGAAAATAAGTAGTGTTAGGAATTAACTATATAAGTAGGTTGTAAGAATTAATTGTATTATGTTTAAGATAAACAGTTCAAATAAAAAAGCTATTATACTAACTGATGATATTGTATTAAATTGTGTTGTATATTTCGGGGGCGGGAAAGGTGGTTTGTGTGGGGTGATTTAGGTGTTGTTGTGTGTGGCTCATAATAAAATTATATTTTTTTATTGTATATACAATGTTATAATCTTTAATAAAATAATTAACTAAATAATTTTTAAAAATTGTCCAAATATTTTATTCAACACCAAATGTATGTTCTGTCATACTTAATACTAAAATATGAAAAAGATGAAATTAAAGGACACAGGTTTAAATGAACATATTTTTGAATGTAATTGAGATATTGGCTTGAAATTTTTTGTAAAGGGTCGAGAATTTCCATATCTAACTAAAAAAATATATTAAGGGATAAATATGGACTAAATTGTTGTAGCTATCTGCGACCATATTAAAATTTTGATATAAATCATAGTTTTAGAAATTTAACAAATATGTAATATATGACAAAATCTTTATTTATGAACAAAACTCAATGAAATCTTCAACGCTTGTTAAATTTGTCATTTCAAATAAGAAAATGCGAAAAAAAATTGAAAAGGTCAAAGGCATAACGCAATTCAAATAAATAGGAATGAAAATCTATTCAGAGCTGGAAAAATACTTTTGGAGTAAATAGAAAACATATTGAGGTTTCCAAAACTGCTTTCAGTTTTCTGATCCCTGCATTGGGATTTTAGAACATGTCGCCCAAAGTTGAAGTTTTGATAAAAAATAGGTCATATTCGGAAGGACGCAGTGGCAACATTTTCAAAAAATAGGACAAGTTTTTTACGCCAAAGCGTTCTGCGTAAAGATACCTTTTAGAAAACTATAAAATTGTTATATGTTCTTAAAGAAAATTTTATTTTATTAATAAAAGAGTTAAGACACATTTTGGGCAAAAAAAACGGCAAAAATCTAATCTAATTTTTAAATTAAAAAACGTATATTTTTGGATCTGTAAATGATATTGATATTGATATTTTTTGTATATTATTGGAAATTTTGTTGTCTAACTAACAAATTGAGTCCATTTGGTCCAAAATTACGCCCGGTATTCAAAAAAAGGCGGACCAAGGTATGGTAAATTTTTTATCACTAAATTATTAAATGCCTATAACTCGGATATTATAAGAGATATGTAGTATGTCATCGAGCGCTTTCAGAAAATATAAAAATCTTTGTATTTGGGTGAAAAACAAAAAAATGGCACTAGTTTAAAAATTTTATATGTCGTAGGTACCCTACTTTGAGCCGCCACAGCTCCGTCCCTGGGGCATCTGCGGGGTTCATCTTCAAAACTTAAACTCGAATACTCCTTGGCTACGCTCACGCCAAACGGATCAGCCGTTTAGAAATGCCAGATTTATTTCCAAAAAATTTCCATTCTGCCCCACTGTGCATCGCAGATACGTTAAAACTATGAGAGGTATTGGGATCATTCTTTTTGTGTTTAATTCTTATATATATCCTTTATATAGAACAGTATAGAAAACTTTAATTTTTTAAAATCCACTTAAGAAAATTTTTTAAAGTTTGAAAATGGCTCTTGTTCGGCTTGAGCGAAAATTCGTACTAGTACTTTTATGAATATTATAAAGAAAAACATAATATTTTTTTGTAAAATTTAAAAAAAATATATATCGACAAAAAGTTGAATTTCGAGCCTCTTTTGACCCAAGCCTCTTTACAAAACCAACAAAAATTAATTTTTTTAACAATAAATTTCTTAAATTTATTGGAGGCCAATAGTATTTATGCCTATTTATTGCCCTTTTTATTTTTTATATTTTAGCTTGTAAGTTAGTAGAGTCATTTTAAGTCTAAAAAATTACTAAATAAATAATGTAATTCGATTTAAAAATTTTATGATCCTGCTTATTTTTTAATCAAAAACTATTAAAATTCTCTTATTTAAAATTTTATAATGTATAAATTTAGCAGAAAAAAACTTAAACATTGTGATTTTAAAATCCCGAAAATCCCCGGGATTTCATTTTTACAAATCCCGGTTTTTGGTACTTTCAGATAGGGAATTCCCGTTTGGCATCCCTAGTCCTATCGATTGACAGTCTGACTGACGAGTTTTTTGCAAGTTATTCTCTTGTTTGCAAATGATGATGTTGTTTTTACAAATTTTGTTTGCAATTTCTGAAACAAAACGACATCAACTTACTTTGTTGAATGTCAAGATCGTTTGAGAATAAGGAACTAGAAAATTTCGTTGTTACAAATGAGATCAAAAATGTATAGTCAAAACTAGATAATTAAATCAATTGTTTAGCCACTTTCTGCTTAACAGTTTTTGAAATCAGCCGAATAACGAATAGTGAAAAAGGCGTTCTGTATCTATGTATATCGGAAATTTATTGTACAGCCAGGGTGTATGATAACTTCTGTTAACAAATTTTCAGCATTTTTAAAACTTTTTGATGTTAAAAAATGATAAATAAACATTTTATAAAAAAAGTTCGGTGTTAGGTCAAAATTTCTCCGAACTGGCCGAACCTCAATTTTTACCGAACTCCCAACCCGTACCCGTTCGGTCGGACACTAACTATCAATAATCGTCAAATGGTTACCCTGGAAATAACTTACACTACATATCAGTTCCGAAATTGGTTATTGTCTAAAAAAATAAGATTTTTATATTAAATTAGGTTCAATTAGTGGTATGAATACGAATTGAACAATTTTGAACATGGATTCGTCTTAATTTGTTGCATGAGATGAACAAGTAAGAGTGCTATATTCGGCTGTGCCGAATCTTATATACCCTTCACCGTAGTGTATTTTAAACATCTTTTATAAATTTTAACTTTTTTCCCGACTACATTATTATTACATCAAAAGCTAAACAAAAAGAACAACAACGCTAAACGAAATAAAACACAAAATACACAAGGCATCTAAACCAACAGACATCTAAACATACATAACGAAAAACACAGAAAAACAAAAATAACAACGCAATGACGACAAAATCATCAAAACCAAGGGTGCCCAAGCCCTATGCGTACTCTTTTGTTTTTGTAAATGCGCTTAGCTATAGACAGTGTGTTTTCTATACACTTATATGCGCTTAACATTAGCAATACGTTGCTGTTGTTCTTAACAGTATACAAGCAAGAGTAAAACAACAACACTTTCGTATTCATTGCTGGTAAACATTGACAAGACGTAGATTTTTTTGTTTGTCGTAAAAAAAAATGTTTTAAAAAGCACTTTTAGATTTAAATTTCAAACTTACATTATTCGCATAAAAATTATTGTACAATAACTCACAATCTACTCTCATATAATTGAAAACGTTTGAAATACTTTTTTCTATTCATTAAAAAATATATTTGCAAAACAATCTACTCTCATATAATTGAAAACGTTTTAAATACTTTTTTCTATTCATTAAAAAAATATAATTATTATATTTTAACAAAAAATGCAAATCATATTTTTTTGCTGTGTATTTTTTGGATTCCAAACATACAAAAAATACACAGCTGAATAAAACCAAATACATCTACACACACACGTGTAAATCTTTTTCTATATACAGTGTTGTTGTTGCTTTTTTAACAATTTTTTGATGAAATTTTCAGAGGTTGTCTCGGATTTTTGCTCATATCTCCGTTATTTACCGACCGATTTTGCTGATTTTAAATAGCGATCTTCTCGAAAGCATGTCTAATAGAATTATTGAAGATTCGGATCTCGCCGATATCTGGGTCCTCTAAAAACTGATTTCAACAGACGGACAGACAGACGGACATGGCTTAATCGACTCCGCTATCTATAAGGATCCAGAATATATATACTTTATAGGGTCGGGAAATTATATTATAGAAATTACAAACGGAATGACAAACTTATATATAACCCCCTCACGAAGGTGAAGGGTATAAAAATGTCCGATCCATAAAATATGGTTATTGTCTCGGGTATATTAAGGTATGATTAGTAGCATTTTTTATACTATAGAACAGCCAATCGCAGAAAGAGAATCTGGTATTGTAGTAGTGAGAATATACTAAAGAACCATTTAGAAAAATATTTTCCAATTACGCTTGTTATGATCGAATTTTATAACAAGTATTCAAAAAAACGAAAAAAGTTTATTTCTTCACAAAGCTAAAATTTTTTAATATGTAATGTTTAAAAAGAGTATTAAATTGTTTTTTATGTATTTTTTATACTATTCACCTTCGTCAGAAGGGTATATAAAAGTTTGTCATTCATGAAAATAAGTATGTAGAGTCGGAATTAGACGAGAACACATAAAAAGGAATTTTTTGGTACTTTTTTTGTATTTTTGAAGGTAGTTTTTGAATTTTCTATAATATTGAACCTAGAAATATGAAATTAAGTATGTAGAGTCTGAACATAGGAACATGAAATTAAGTATGTAGATTCGGAATTAGATGGGAACAGATAAAAAGGAACTTTTTGGCATTTTTTGTTTTTAAAAGGTACTTTTTGAATTTTCTATAATATTAAACCTTCACGAAGGGTAGTCATCTTGTCGCGATGTGAAGGCTTAAGCGCGATGAATCCTATGGGCCATGCTGACGGAGTCAGCTCTGCCCAAGCTGGCTGGCTCCAAGGGGTCTCCCTTGTCAGATGGGCCATAGGACGAGCGCGAAACTAAGAACTACCCCTCCCAACTGGCACATGTCTGTTTTCCCATATTGGGCGGTCTGTCAGTACTCGCTCTATCGATTGCAATCGATAGAGTAGTCCGATTGAATCCCTAAAGGATTCATGCACTTAATTGTGCAGTCCGAAACCCATCAAGCGTCTGTTCCATATTGGGCGGCTTGATGGTCTGTTTGATCCCAGAGGGACGGCAGTTTTTATGTCCTGGCATTAGGTGAAAAATGCAACCCCCCCCTTCATGATGTCTAATAAAGATAAATGCCCGTCGTATCCGGTTCGGGGCTTGATAAAACTCGGAGACCCTATTCCCACAGCGGCGACTCCGGGCTGTGGTGAATCGAATGCTACTGGCATCCGTGTTAGGCAGGTGATAGCAATGGGCCCGCCTAACTCGCAAGCGACTGGTGCAACAACAACAAAACCCGTAAGCAGCCGGCCCAAGCCGGCTTGTAAACTTTCAGTTGTGGGTAATGTCCCTAGCGGAGAGGTACCTCTGCCCGTTGTGGCTAGTATCTCTGCAGCCGCGAAAGCAGCCCTAGCTGATCAAAAGTCAGCAACCTCCCTGCCTTCAGGTGACAAAAATGTTCCCCATGTGCCACCTTGTGCAAAAGAGGAATCGTCGACCCTGATGTGGGGTTCCATATCCGCACCTCCCCCTACGCTGTAGAAGTCGTCGACCTCGATGTCGGGCTCCTCCAGTGTACCAGCAGATCCCCAACTTCACAAAACCCCTTCCCGTAGGGCTTTTGCACATCGGCGTGCCGCCGAGCGCATTGTTGAGCGACATGGCGCCAAACCCAACAATGCTTTGTCCAAGGACGAGAAATCGTCTCTTGAATGGGCTAAAAACATCCTGGCTAGACAACCTGACTCAAATCCTCCAGCCAAAGCAGAAGTGACGAAGTCTGCTGCTGAGGCTCCTAAATGGCAAAGATCAGAGGAAGAGTCTCCTTCATTGTCAACTACACAGCCGACGACTAAACGTCCTAAGAAGGCGCAAACTGTCGTCGTTAATAGGCCTTTCAGTGAGGTCGCCAAGAACCCACTGGTAAGGGCTATTATCGACAGAGGCAATAGTGACGGGGCCATCTCTCAAGATAAATGGGGGATCATCCGTCAACGAATGCTTGAGGTGTACTGGAAAATCGTTAAGGAAAATCCAGGACCCGCCCCCCAAAATGATGACGCTGGATAGTTCAAAGGTCACATAAAACTGCTAGCTTGTTCGAATGAGCGCTCTGCGTTACTTCTTAAGCTAGCGATTGAGTCACTTGGGGAAGTGTGGCAAGGTGCTATGTTGGACGTGGTCCCGGTATGCGATATTCCTCGCAGACCGAGATCCATTGCCACCATCCCAACCGAGCCTCACGACCCGGCGGAGATTCTGGCGCTCCTTCAGAGCGGAAACCCTCATCTTCCTACCCATGATTGGAAGGTGGTGAGGTATCCGAACCGATAAGAACGATCAGAAAGGCGATTGTGGTCCTAAATAAGGAGTCCATAACGCCACTGCGAGAGTGCGGAAGCGAAGTATACTATGGCTTTGATAGTATTACTCTCCGCATCTACCGCAGTGACGATAAACGCAACGCCGCTGCCTCTAAGGTAAACCTAGAGGTTCCGCCCAAGAAGGACGTTGCAAAGGACGATCCCGTTGTTTCAAAAGACGGGAAGAACTCCCAAGCGACCACATGTCAATTTGGAGAACTCCTCGACGATCTGAAAGTGGCGGAGGACGACAACACCCTTTTGGATTCTGATCCAGAAGATGTCGACGTAACAGCCGTCTATGATTCTGACTTTGGAAGTGCGGAGAGTAAAACTCTGGAGAGAATAATTGATATCAATATCAGGATATATATTGACAAATCTCTTCTTTCAAACTCTCAGCATGCCTACATGAAAGATAAATCTGTTGAGACGGCTTTACATTCCCGGGTTGGGTATTTTGAAAAATACATGAGCTATGGAAACTTCACTCTGGTTGCCTTTCTTGATATTGAAGGTGCTTTTAATAACGTCAGATCCTCACCTATCTGTCAATCCCTCTCTCGGATGGGTGTGGATCGATCTATTTTAAGTTTTGTAAAGAAATTACTATCTGAACGGACTATTGTATCTTCAGGGTGATATAACAATCTGTAAAAAAGCCATCAGGGGCACCCCTCAGGGAGGAGTGTTGTCCCCTAATCTTTGGAATATGGCAATAAATGAACTACTTATTGGTTAAACTTGACTCACTAGGTTTTAAGACGGTTGCTTATGCTGACGATGTTGCAGTAGCGGTAACTGGAAAGCATCTTGAAACTCTGTCTCAAAGATTAGAAGAAGTGCTGAATATAATAAGCTCATGGAGTGCTACATGGGGTCTCAGTGTAAACCCAGGAAAAACGGAATTAGTATTGTTCACGAACAAATACAAAATTCCTCAATTCCCCCTTCCTCGTCTAAACGGCGAGGTTCTCACGTTGTCGGATAGCGCTAAATACTTAGGTGTTACTCTCGATAGAAAATTGTCTTGGAGCTTGAATATCATCTCCAGATCTTCTAAAGCCACCACGGCGTTGTACGTTTGTAGAAAGGCTATTGGCCTGCATTGGGATATCAACCCTGGAAATGTAATTTGGCTGTATGAGGCTGTGATTAAGCTGATAATGATGTATGGTGTAATTGTCTGGTGGTATGCACTGGACAAAACATCTAACAGAAACATTCTCACAAAAGTTATAAGACAATCTGCTCTTCTTATAACAGGTGTATTTAGGACTATACCCAGCTAAACAATTGGCAATGAATACTGCAGCCAGATTAAGTATTACAAATAGATGGAACTTCGGTTCCAAAGGTCATGCAAAGATTGTAGATCTTCTACCAAACCTACATCATGCTACTGACTACCAAATTCCGGAACCGTGCAATTCAAGGAACTTCCGGTATAGTTTAATCTGTAAGCTTAGGTACTATCGGATATTCAATAGGGATATCAGAATCTATACTGACAGTCAAGCCGCCATAGGTGTGTATTCTACATCAAAACTTGTCCAAGAATGCCGGGCGTCTCTAAATGAGATGGCGAGACATTCAAGAGTTACCCTCGTTTGGGTCAAAGGACATGGCGATATAACGGGCAATACTACTGCTGACATTTTGGCAAAAGCCGGTACGAGGATGTCTATAGACCAGTTCTGTGGTGTCCCCTTAACGGTTATCAAGAAACAAATACTTCATCATTGCTTTAGATTAGCTCAGGAACGGTGGTCTCAGGAGCATACCTGCTCGATCGCTAGGCTACTGTGGCCTCGTATGGATTCTCATAAAACATCCTACATTATAAGGCTTAATAGAATGTATCTTAGTGCTCTGTTATCGGTTCTTACTGGTCATTCAAAGTTCGGAAACCATGCTAGACGTATCGGTATTCCATATAATGACTTTTGTAGGAGCCGTCAAAATGAGGAGGAGGAATCAATTACCCGTCTTCTGTGTAACTGTCCGGCCCTGCAATCGTTCCGGCATCAGGCGTTGGGCTCGTCTCACTTCTCTGATCTATCAGATGTTCAACCTGGGTGTATACTAGCATTCTTGAAATTGTCAATGTGGGTGTGTAACTAATTACACACTATGTTCTTTTGTTTCTTGTAACATAGTCTTGGCCTTATCTTTATGCGCTATTATTATTATCTCTATTTTTATTATTATATGTATATTCTCTACAGTCCATATCACTATTTTTCCTTCCATATATTTTCTCCCTAATCTTCTTCTCCTTACAGACGTTACAAAGGGACCTTAAAGGACCCAAGTAAAACCTTACTCTAGTCAGTAAGCCGTCTGCTCAACCTAACCTAAACCTAGAAACATTAAATTTAGTTTGTAGGGCCTTGACTAGGTAAGAACCTATAAAAGGGGACTTTTAGTACTTTTTCGTTCTACAAAAGGTACTTTTTGAATTTTTTATAATATTGAACCTAGAAATATGAAATTAATTATATAGAGCCTGGATTAAGTGGGAACCCATAAAAGGGGAGTTTTTGGTATATTAGAGTTTTGAAATTGGTATTTTTTGATTTTTTGTAATAAAATTCATACTGACTGGTTTTAACACATCATGGTGAAGGGTATATAAGATTCGCACAGTCAAATATAGATCTCTTACTTGTTTTTTATGCATTCCTGAAAATTTTTTGGAGTGTACGAGTTTTTTGCTAGTTATTCCCTTGTTTGCAAATGATGATGTTATTTTTACAAATTTTGTTTGCAATTTCTGAAACAAAACGACATCAACTTACTTTGTTGAATACTGTTGTATACGTGTAAATTGCTTAACGCGCAATGCTGCTTTAGAAATAAGAACGTACTGTGTTAAAAATGGCCAAAACATTAATTTCAAAATCTTTTCAAAAGTTAAAAATTCAACTTCATTTGGAAGGTTCAATGACCGTCAGATCCAAAATCTGGAAAAAAAATTTCGTAGAAGTGAGAAAAAATGTTCTACTATTTATTTCCGTATCCAATCGGACGAACTTTCCAGATTTCCGATCTAAAATTGTTTTTTTTTTCAAGTTATTATGTAAAAAATATTTCATTATAAAGTAATTATCTTCAAAGAGGTAACATTTTCCAAAAATTTGTTATTATCATTAAACCAAACATATGTTGAAATAACCTGTTTACTTATTTTGTTTTTTTGAAAAAAATAATATCCTTTTTTATACCCACCATCAAAAAAGATGGGGGTATATTGATTTTGTCATTCCGTGTGTAACACATCGAAATATTGCTCTAAGACCCCATAAAGTATATATATTCTGGGACCTCGTAAGATTCTAAGACGATCTAGCCATGTCCGTCCGTCTGTCCGTCTGTCTGTTGTTGGCACGATAGCGTCCACAAAATAAGAGATATTGAGATGAAATTTTCCCAAAATATATTTTATTGATCAGAAATGTTTGGTATTGAAAATGGGCAAAATCGGTCAACGATTTCACATAGCCCCCTTACAAATGTACCCCCCGAAATACTGTATAAATAGCTTCAAATATTCACAAATTCGTTTTTTATGAAGCAAATACCACAAAATTTCGCATAGATCAGTTTTTTGAAGTCTGCAAAATAATTCTGCATTATGGCTGACATAGGACCATAATTGGCCCTACCCCCCATATAAGGTCCCCCTTAGAAAATGACTAAAAAGCTTATTACTGGCTTAAGGGAATATAGCGATGAAATTCGACACGCATAAGTTTTATACAAGCCAATATCTCTCAACCAAATTTTACATATATCGGTCCATAATTGACCCTACCCCCCATATAAGGTCCCCTTCAGAAAATGAGTTTAACGCTCATTACGCTCTTAAAAATAAAAGTATAGCGATGAAATTTGACATAAGTTAGTCTCTTACTAGCCAAAACCACTTTATGAAATTTTATGTGGATCGGTCCATAATTGACCCCACCCCCATATAAGGTCCCCGTCAGAAAATGACTTTAACGCTCATTACTGGCATAAAAATGGGAATATAGCGATGAAATTTGACATAAGTAAGTTTCTTACTAGCCAAAACCTTTCTATGAAATTTTATGTGGATCGGTCTATAATTGACCCTACCCCCCATATAAGGTCCCCTTCAGAAAATGACTTTAACGCTCATTACTGGCTTAAAAATGGGAATTAGCGACGAAATTCGACACACATAAGTTTCATGCAAGTCAATATCTCTCAACCAAATTTTATGTATATCGGTCCATAATTGACCCTACTCCCAATATAAGGTCCCCTTCAGAAAATGAGTTTAACGCTCATTACTCTCTTAAAAATAAAAGTATAGCGATGAAATTTGACATAAGAAAGTTTCTTACTAGCCAAAACCTCTCTATGAAATTTTATGTGGATCGGTCCATAATTGACCCTACCCCCCATATAAGGTCCCCTTCAGAAAATGACTTTAAAAAATACAAGTATAGCGATGATATTTGACATAAGTTTCTTACTAGCCAAAACATTTCTATGAAATTTTATGTGGATCGGTCCATAATTGACCCTACCCCCCAAATAAGGTCCCCTTCAGAAAATGTCTTTAACGCTCATTACTGGCTTAAAAATACAAGTATAGTGATGAAATTTTACATAAGTAAGTTTCTTTCGCCAAAACTTCTCTATTAAATTTTATGTAGATCGGTCCATAATTGACCCTACCCCCCATAAAAATTCTTTCCATAAACTTTCTTTAATGCTCATTACTGGCTCAAACATATGATTACAACAATGAAGTTACACAGAAGTAAGATTTATACAAGTCGAGATTTACCAAATTTTATGTGGATCGGTCCATAGTTGACCCTTCCCCCCACATAAGGCACCCTTCAGAAAATGACTTTAGCGTTAATTATGGGCGTAAATATATCGAATATAGCGAAGAAATTTGACATAAGTATGTATCTTAGGAACCAAAACCTCTATATCAAATTTTATGTGGATCGGTCTATTATTGACCCTAGCGCCCATATAAGGTCCCCTCCATAAAAATACTTTAACGCTCATTACGGCCTTAAAAATACGAGTATAGCGATGAAATTTCACAGAAGTAAGTTATTCACAAGCCAAAATCTCTTTACCAAATTTTATGTGGAACAGGCCTTAATTGATCCTACCCCCAACATGAGGTCCCTATCAGAAAAATACTTTAAAGCTCAGTACTGGCTTAAAAATACTAGTAGATTTATGAAATTCGACATAAACTACTTTCGTGTAAGATAAAATCTCTATCCCTTCTATAGCAACCGAAGTCTCTCTATCAAATTTTATGAGGATCAGTCCATAATAACACCACCCCAGAAAATGACGCGAAAAATATGAATACCGCAAGGCAACTCGACATAAAACAATTTTGATTTAAAATCTGAAATCTGGAACTGAAATATTCCTACAGACTTTTATGGTCCATATATATGTATATGGTCCATATATATGTATAAATAACCCTACTCCCTATAAAAATTAGCACTGTCAATAGTAAAACCCCAATTAATGGACCTCTTTCAAATGTTACCCTGATGTTCTCATTAATATCGATATATAATACTTAATAAAATATTCAAAATATCAATGTTCATTTATATGGCAGTGATTTGATGGTGGGTATAAAAGATTCGGCATAGCCGAATATAACACTCTTACTTGTTAATAAAACCAATTGTCATCATTTCTGTATACTTATTTTTGTATGTTACGTTATATATATAATTTAGTAAATTATTAATGTATTAAATTACTTAAGGTCAGCTAAATCAGCTGCTCGGTTTCCAGCTTGAAAATTTTGGTGAAGGTCCATTGCCAATGCACATATCTCTAAATGAACCACTTTTGAATTTAAAAATAAAACAAATTAACTGGTAGGTACATAATTTTTTATTTGTTTTTCTTTTATTTTTTTGTATTAAAGCTTGTTTTTTTCCTTTTTGTTGATTTTTAAAATGTTAAAATAAAAAAAAATAGTATGACAATTCATTTATAAGAGACCGTGCGGAAAAACTCAACTTTGCCGCGTCTTTTATCATTCAAATCAAAATATGTATTCGTAATGTGTCAATATTTTTATACGAAAAATTTTGTAAACACGTTTATTTTATTAAAGCTGGAAATGCTGTTGCCGCTTAAAGCCACATGCCACATACATTGGCATTGTACTATTAATTTGAAATGTATTAAAACCCAGTTTTGGGAACTGAATAAAACAAAATAAAAAACTGATTTAAATCGATTTTGATGTTTTTTTATTTCGACACATTTGATAAATTATTTTTTATTAATGGATACATAGATATTAGAATAAAGTTAGTTACATACAGTAGATAAAAACAAAAATTTTATACAAATACATATGCTTTAATTTATTATATAATATTTTTATATGTGATTTTTATAATTATAATATTATTGTACATTTATTTATAATAAAGATGGATGAAAAACCAACAAAATATGGATAATTAATTTAAGATTAAAGCAATAAAAACAAAAACAATAAATTACCCCAGAAATCAATATATGTATGAATGTACTATGTATGTAAGTGAATAATATTCACACTATTTTCACTTATCTTTAAATGTTTATTTTAAGTTACACTTAAAAAATTTAATTTTTTGTTTTTAATAAAAAAAAATAATTGTTCGTGCAAACGTGTGTGACTATCTAGCCTTTTCATTTCCTTTTATTATATAACATTGAATTTTAACATAAAATACTTTAGCACTAGTTTGTTCTGATACCCAAATAAATGTATAGAGATTATAAGCTGTGTTGAGAGTAACTGTTGCCTTACAATATCACAAAATGGACATTTTATTATATATTTTGAAAAAAAAATGGTAAGAAATGGCATAAACTTAACAACTTTTATCGTCAGCGAATCTGTGAATATTTATTTATACATGACTATTGTAAGAGCACAGACGTCGAACTATTATACATACATATGTATAAAGAAATTAAGTTCTTTTGTTTAAATAAATACATATGTATTTGGTAAAGCTTAAATCATTGTTTAATCTTCCTTTAGGTTTAATTGAGTCACATTGTTTGCACTTAAAGAAGAGACGACTGTAGGAATGATTTTCTTTTGTGATGAGGGAGGAGGGACTTGTTTTTGCTTATTCTAACTTATTAAAAATATTTATGTATTTATTTTATTTTATTGTATAATATTTGTAGTTAATAAGAATCACTTAAGACTAAATTTAATAAATATATTTAGTTTTGTATGTATATATTTTTACATGCGACTACCCAGCTTAGATGTTAATTCGTTTCTTTATTAATTGTTATTTATTTATATATGTATATTTTAAGTTCACCATTGAGCTTTTTTAATCTTAATTATTTTGCAACGATCAGTTGTAAAATTCGTTAATAAATATTTTAAAATTCTTATTGTAGTTTAATTAAACATACACACTTATTGTAAATATGTGTATGTGTGTGTATATTGTATATACCTATATATAAATATACATACATATGAATGTATGTTTAAATTTAGTTGGTTTGTATAAAAATACAATTCAATGAACATATTCAATTTCGAATAGGTTAGGGGAATCAACAAGGTTTTATGTGGTCAGATTTGTTTGTCAAATGTCCTTTAAAAGGGATTAAGTTTTTCTTCGGATTTCTTTGTCAATTGCCTTTAGAGGGATTATTTTAGTTTTATCCGGTACTCTCATCTTATTTGTTTTTATTTTATTAATATTATTTATGTATTTGCTTTTCTCATTTTGTGGGATGGAATGTGCATTGCATTTAAAATATTTTGTTTATCATGAGACATACATATATTTTAAAAAACAAAAATGTAAAGAAATTATTAGTTAAATAACAATATTGAATGTAAACAACAACAACATTTTAAAACAAAATGTTGTTAACTGAATGAAACTTTTTATGTTTAAAATTTAAACCATTTACCCTAATTTTCATAATGTCTTGTTTTTCATCTTTGTCGTATTTGACAGAATAACTTCTGGTTAAACGATAACTGGAGGTGGTGAAAATGGGGGTAATATGGCTTAAATACATATAAAATAGAATTTCAAGGTATATATATGCATGTACCCGTTTTGCATTTTACCCTAAAGTTAGAAATAGTAATAATAGTGTATAAATATTTTTACTCAAAGTTCTCTACTGCAATAATTTGTGAATTATATTATATGTATGTAGGTATACTTAGAAACATTTTGTCCCTAAAGGTGAACTATAACAGCGGTCCTTTATGTTTACGATATAAATTTACATTTTATTAAAGTTTTTGAGGTCTTTGCAAATCAAATGTTTTTCAATTAATTTTTATAACTTTACATAAACTTTCTTGCAATTTACATAATTGACAAAGTTAACGGTTTTATCAATTATTATTCATTTTTTTAATAAGGTGATCAATTGGATGGGGAAATTTTTTAAAATATTTGCGTAAATGCATAAATGTTAAATGCACGTGTTAAATAAAAATAAAATACTGAGTATTTCCATAACATCAATTTCTGCAAATATTCTACGTACGCATACATTAGGGTGTTTTTATTATTTTAAAGATCTTTAATATACTTGTTAAAATTTCTCTTTTATCTTTAAGGAAAATTCAAACAGAAACATGTTGTGAGGAATTTTAAAATGCAAGGCTGTTTACTTTGTTTATTATGTTTAATTTGTTTGTTTCAATCTCATAAAACAATTTTAATGATAAAATTTTCATGTGCCCGCACACATTTGAACCTGATATTCAGTACTGTACAAAACAAATTAGAAGGTTTTATTTCATTCTGCTTTCGGGGTAGGAAAATCCGACCATATGTAGAAATAAGAATTTTATCGTTTAAACGTTATATATTCTTCAGGTTAAAATTTTTTCGTAAAGATAATAAAACATTTAGGAAGTGTTTAGTTTACTGCCATGCCTAAAAAAACGTTGAGCTTAGCGTTACTTGTAAATAGTTTTGTATGGGACTCAACGCTTTTATGTATGTATGCCAGTTACTTTGAAACTTGAGAAAAGTTTCCTGATAAACAAGGCAATTGTTGCGCATAAGTAGAAGCGTATCCCCAACAATAAATTTTAATTAAATCAAAATTAATTTCTTTGAAAGTGGATTAAATGAAATTCTCTTTTCAACACACTTTGACTTCACATGTTTCAAATGTAATTTTAAATTAGTATGAATATGATTAATATAGATAAATATCATCTAATTTGAATAGCATTTAGATATTATTTAAGTCGATCCGCACATATCGATATTAATATATTTATAAAAACACCCTAATATACATATGTACATATGAATGCTATATATATAATTATATACGATTACTTCTGGGTAGCTTCCACATAATCGGAATTTGCATATAGTATGTATGTATACGTTTTATATGTATAATTGTTTCGTAATTGTTATGTATGTACGTAGGTTAAATATGTTAGTAAATTAAGTTTGTAATAGTTTAATTAGTTATTTGTTAGTCACAAAAGATTATATATGCAATTGTATTATTGCTAGTTTATGAGTCTTACCGATCTCGCACTTTCTATTTAGTATATAATGTATGAATGAATGTAAGTGTGTGTATGCATGCGTGTATACGTGCATGCTAATAGATGTTAGTATGATTTTGAATGTATATGATATAATTAAAAAATATTAAAATTAAAGACTTTTGAAAAAATCCAGCAAATGCAGATTTTTGTTTTACAAATAATTAAAAATTGTATTGCAAATAGAAATGGTTACCAGTTGTTCGTTTAATATATGTAATTTCATTTTTTTTTTTTTTCAATTTTATCGATTTTGTAATTGTGCTACTAGTTAGTATGTATAAAGTTGTTTTTAAGCAGAAAGAAAATCGTTTTTAATGGAGATTTTTTTCCTGGGAGAAGCGTAAACAGAGCATCAATGGCAATATTAATATTAACAACTGAGGCGTGAGGGGTATTCAATTGTGGAAAAATAAACAATCGAATACCCGTGTTGTACTACCAGTGCATTAAGCGTAATTGATCTAGTATACGTTGTTTGAAAAATGTACCGAGCATACCAAATACGGTTGATATTGCTGCAATACCCATCATGGCCTGCATGATGCAGTGTATACCGGATAAATCCTCTTCGTTCTGTTTTTGCCTGTGTCGTTGTCGATGATGACGTCGCTCTTCATATTCTCGCAATCTTTGGAGACGTTCGAGCTCTTCATCAAAATGTGGAATAATAGCCAAGTTAACAACTTCTGTCTTTGACAAAATGTCTTCGTTCATAGGCTCATTTGTGCCAACCATTTGTTGATTGCTATTGACATTTGACTTTGTTTGCTGTTCCTTATTGCGTGAACGTTCATCAAGCATTGTGTTGTCACGGCTAAAGTCAAAATCATAGTTTCGTGTACGTGACGATGTGGGATAGTCGGCCAAATTGACTTTGGTAAGAAAATGCAATGTGTTTGCGTCTGAATTGTCCATATTCACTGCAGCCAATGACCCTGATGCTGCTTCTGTTGTCGTGGACGTGTCTTTAATCCTAAATTGTTTAAACTGATTCTTTTTTATACCCAAAACTTCAGACAGCGGTCGGTTAATCATGGGCAAAACGGAATCAGTTGGCCTAATAATAAAGGATCCGGTTGTGGGAACAGCATCGGGGGCTGGTAAAATTGCAGCCTGCTCTTCCGTCGTCATTTTGTTATCGTTATTATTTTTAATGTTGTTATTTGTTGAGATTCTAAGATCCGAATCTGAATCGTCCAATTCTGCAGTTGAGTCAGCATCACTATACTCACTGCTACCACTAGAATCAATGTTAGCTGAACTACTAACAGTTTTTCTTTCGGATTCACTGAGCTTATTGAATTTGTGTTTTGTAAGATTTCGAATTGGTTCGTATTTGGAGTTTTCAGAGTCGCCGCGGTAAAGCAGGGCAACCTTGCCATCGGGTGTTAAGACGGGTGTAATTTTCGGATGAGAAGACGCCAAACGATGACTGCTCTCTGGGTCTGGCGACAGGGCATCAAAGTCGGTGAACGATGTTGATTTTTTATCCACATTTTCGCTACCTTTATCATCAACCTGCGATGGAGTTTGTTGATATACAATACCAACTTTACCCAAAGGCGTAGATATAATCTTTATTGCATCGTTTGTGTTTTTTCTAAAGTAACGACTATTTGATTTCCGCTTCGAGTTGAAGAA
This sequence comes from Lucilia cuprina, assembly GCF_022045245.1. NCBI lineage: Eukaryota > Metazoa > Arthropoda > Insecta > Diptera > Calliphoridae > Lucilia > Lucilia cuprina. The sequence goes on from NC_060954.1 coordinate 22,535,121, forward strand.
CCCATCGCTATCATCGTCGTCATCGCTGTCGTCATCATTATCTTCATCATCGTTAGCAAAATTGCCACTGCTTTCACGCAAATCAACTTCTGATTGAATAACTCCCACTTCACTATGAGCACTATCATCGTTAAACAACTTTTGTTGTTTTCGACGGTATGAATTCATATAGTCAAATTTTAATCTATCGTTTGTTTTAGCCTTATATAAGCTGCTTCCACTTCCCTCTCCATTTGAGAAATCGCTCTTGATATTAACACGAGAACGCAATTCTTTAGGTCGTTCTACGGCAATTGCTATACGTTCATCATCTTCATCATAACCCATATCTTCTTCGTCGTCATCTGTTTTTGTCCTATCATTGATAGATAATTGCACTAATTCTTTTGCTTCTGGCAACAATTCTGGCTCGTCTTCTACGTCATCGTCCTCATATATATCAGAATACATATCATCTTCCTCATCATCGTAATAGTCAGTACTTGGATTAAGCTGCATACGTTCGTGATGCTCATCGCTTTCATAACTGTCTTCGTTGTTGTCGTTGTCTTCAGTCTCATATTCGTTTACATAATCGTTTATATTTGCCCTCTGGCTGTTGATGTCTTCTTGCACATTTGCACTTGACGTTTCCCCTATTTTACTTTTAGTAAATGAATTAAATAGATTTTCTGTTACCTTAATACTATCACTAAAACTATTATTACTACTACTACTACTACTATTACTTATATTAATTTTATTAACATAATAACTATTATTTAAAATGGTGACATTTTTACGATGTTCTAAATTTGTATCTAAGCTGCTGTTATGCAATTGGGTAGTCGCATCTTTCAGTCAGTAGCACTTCTTTGTGCATCCACATTTTCTTACAATGTCAAGATTTTTAATATACTTTCTATTATTGCTGCATACCATGCGCACCTGCAATATAGATTTTTAAAAATATATGTATTAATTGCTGTTTTACTTGGAAAAATATAAATTATTTATTGAAATCTTATGTAATTTATGTTTATAAATATTATTCATTACACGACCAACTAATGATGTACCATTGTATACAACTGATTGAAGTATAAATAGTAATAAACCAAGTATAATAAGCAGTCCGACTAATTGACGGCAGTACTTTACTCTGAAAAGGTATCTAACCATATAGTAGTACATGTAGGCGAAACTGAAGCGGTTGTCAAACAAACATAATACAGACGAACTATAAGAGAATAGAACAAACTTGTGAGAACTAAACGCACTCACAAATTTCAAATTTTCTTCGCAAAATTGCGAGGATATTAGCACTTAATAGTTTTTCTTATCACTCAAACTTAATGTTTATTATTTTTTGCCACACTTTCCATTTATTTAAAATTATTTATATTTTACAAACGAAAAAAAATATTTCAGACATTTTTAATTATATTTCAGAAATTGTTAATTGTATTCCGAAATTTCCATTTGTAATTCAGAATTTTCTATTATTAATTCAGAATATTTAAATTTCACTTATATATAATTAGAAATTTTTGATATATATCTGGAAAATTCTAAAATTCAATTAGAAATTTCTGAAATATAAGTAGAAAGTTCTGAAATATAATTAGAATTTTTGGAACTAAAAAAACATAATTCTGAAATATAATTAGAATTTTCTGAATTACTAAATATAATTTTGAAATACATGGAAATTTATAAAATATAAGTAGAAATTTTTGAAATTATTTGGAAAGTTCTGATATACAGAAAAAATAACATTTAAAATCAAACAAAAAATTCATAAAGCCAAGTATACTATTTATGAAAAAAATAATATTCCCAATATTACTAAACATTTATTTTACTACTGAAATTTAAATTTTACCTGAAACAAATAAATTATTTATTGTATTTGAGCAATAAAAATACACAAAATTTCTTATTTAATCTATAAAAATTTTGTTAAAAAATATAATGAATTTTAACAAAAATTTTACTAATTCTATAAAATTCAATTTCATTTCACATTCTGAAAATTATTATTTTGTATTGTGAAAACTGAAACACTTGTACATTAAATGTTACAAACCAAGTAAGAAATATATCAATTCATTTTTGTACATATTAAAAACATGTTTTATTGTTGTATTTCACATACTGACATGTGAGAAAAACTTAAACAAAAACATTTATTGAACCAATAAAAATATTTATTGAAAATTAAATTTATTTCAATAAAGTGTTTGTTAGAAAATATTTTCCTTCTGTGGGAAAATCAAACAAATTCGTTATAAACCCAAATAAAAATATAACAAAAATATGAATGTACAAAATGTATCCGAATACATCATACCCTACCACACTGCGAGTAAGTTGCAATAAGTTATATAGTAGTTTTTAATCTAGAAATTATATTTAAGAGATTCGTATTTGCTTAATTGATAAATGTACTGCTCAATATAACAGTTTACAGTAACATTTTCGTATATATACCGCTTCTAAAGTCTTATTTTATTGACGGATAACATCATTGCATTGACACAAGTGTTACTAACTTCAATATATAATCAAAATGCCGTTTCCAAAAGTGTGGTGTAGGGTGTATTTATATTTGGGATGCATTGAAATTAACAATAATCTTTTATACTAAGCGTTATTTCAAGCATTTACACAATTCCTATGGCCCAATAGTCCCTGCTTCAGCAATAAACATTGTTAAAAGTTGTGTTTTTGCCACAAAAATATTGAAAACATTTTTAGAAAAAAACGAAATTTTCAATTGTATTAATTTTTTTTAATATTGTTTTCAAGTGTCAATATTGGTCCAACCCAGCAAACACAACGAGTTTATTTCAAATTTAAAATAATTTTTAATTAAAATCGTTCTTGAATTGTTCAACTGAAATTTAATAAAAATATCTAATTAAAATCATTATTACATAAAATATCGAAATTTAATATCAAATAAAAATATAAAAAATTCTTAAACGATAGAGTTTGTGTTTGTGGGGTTATATATTTTTCAACTAAAACACTCCCACGACTTAGGTTTTTGACAGCAGACTTCTGTCACTCTCAGTTTCATTTCTATGTATATTCTATTCTACGCTTTTGAGTGTTTTGACAAGTTAATATTACTCACAATAGACAGCACTAGTACATGTATATGAGAGTAGGACTACTTATTATACTTTGGTAATAAATAATAAACATTAAACATGGATACTCGTCAGATTTGTTTAACGATTGTGAGTTAAACGGAATTAGAGTAGTATACTTAGAGATGTATACTTTGGTATCTGTGTTATTAGACTAATTATTAACAATAACAACCCGCGGTTTTAAATATGCTAGTCTCACATTCTGAGTTTAAAGTTTCAACATATTTCTAAATTACATAATTAAAAAACAAATTAGTTTAAATTAGATGTGAATGTAAACATAATTTGTGTTTTACTAATCAAAGTAAACATAAATAAAATAAAACTTACCTTTCGTCTTCGAACGATTTTTGCAGCACAACATTGATTACCGCATCCCCCCACACATTTTGCATACTTGAGTGGCTGACGAGATCGGCAATCGTTTTCCGTATAATATTCTCGAACCTGCTCCTTTCGACAAGTTAAAGCAACTGTAATATGATAATATTAGTTTATTGCAAATTATTATATTTATTTAAAAATGCTTTCTATAAACATAAATATGTATGTGTGACGTTGATGGTATTTATATGAAATAGTTTAGAACATACACGCAATATATATATACATAGTGATTATATGATAATCATATATATTTTTTATCCCACTTGATACATAAAATTATTAGTAATTATAAGATTATATAAATTTGTATAACTTTGATAAATAAGAAAATATTTAAAATTGGTAATTTTTGCTAACTCCAATTTTACTTTTCAAAATGTCATTTTCATTATATTATTCAAAAATATAATTTTTTCCGACGAACGACTATAATTTAATAAAACATTTTTTGCTTGTAAAATTGAAACAGTTGATAAAAAGAAAAACTGAAAAGCAAGTTTGTTTAAATTTTAAAAAGTGTGAGTGTATTAGTAAAACATAAAAAGTTATTTTAAAGTATGATACATTTGATTTGTCATTAACTGACAAACTAAAGGTTTAACGCACTTAATAAACCCAAACCCCTTTAAATCATGTCAAATTTTTATATATACATATTTATTAAATAAGCAATTTGTTAGTAGTGAATGAAGAAATGAGTGATTAATACCAGTGTTTGTTGGGGGCTCGACGGTGGTAGTGCCCTCACCTTGATCACAATATCTTCCTCTTTGTCCGTGTTTACATTTGCATTGATAACCATCACGAGAGCTTAAATTAGGGACACAGCGACTTCCTCGTCGACATTTGTTATTTTCGCATGGATCAACCTGGTAACAATATAAATTTTAATTAGTATATATGAACACATTATGAGCTTCAATAATATACATTTACTTCTTTACTAATATGAGGCGTTTCGTCCATAAAATCTCGTTCATCATCAAGTTCAGTATTCTCTCCTTCTAACAATGCACATCCAGGAGTAATTTTTTGTTGTCGCGCTGCATTTTCAAAATCAACCAATTTGTGATTAATCCAGACTTCTCTCATGCATCCTTTAAAACTTGTCAGATTTCGAAGTTGCCAATTTTTGTAAGCTTGTTGGGCTGGCTCAAAAGGTAAGCCACCTAAATAGAGCGGGGTTGTAAGTTTAAGGTATTCATTAGATCCATCATTAATAATAGACCTAGCCAGTCCACGATCTACGCGTAATGTAAAGTTTTTTTTAATAGAAAGGAGTTCAACTAAATGATATTTGCCGTCAGCCACCATTTCAAAGCTGTACATAGTAGAGACAGGATAATTTCCCACATCATAACTAACACGTATTCTACCATTAAAAAGTTCAACGGCCCAATGCGCATCTTGACCATCGTACATTAGAATGCCATTTTGTTCAGTTGTACTAAAAACAATAGTAACATTCGCCTCGGGTTTTGTTCGCAATGGTTCCATTTCCACAAATGAATTATTATGTACAAAACTGATACTTGTTAAATATTCGCACCATTTTCCAGTGTATCCAGGATGACACTTGCACAAATAATCAGATCCAGCTGGATTTGGTTGAAAACATACCCCGTGTTTACACTCATGGTTTTGACAGGGTGAAGTTTGAGGATACATCATGGATACCATATTGTGCCCCTCACAGTATTTCCCCGTAAAGTCTTCGGGACACATGCAAATATAATCGTTAATTCCGTCAATGCAAGTACCACCATTTTTACAAATGTGATTTTGACAATCATCTATATTGTCGGTACAATTAATTCCATGAAAACCTGGCATACAATCGCATGAGTAATGTGTAAAGTGATCCTGACATGTAGCACCATTAGCACATGGATTAAAATCTTCACTGCAAAACTTTATTTTAGTATCGCAATATTCTCCTGAAATTGGGGAAATATTTTAAATTAAATTAATGCTAATGTTAAAGATTTTTTTGTGAAAATTTACATGAAAGAGTCTTTCTCGAATAGCAAAAATGTCTTCTATATATTTTTTCCATCGCTTATTTCCATATTTTCAATTCAAAATAATTTATACAAAAAAATGTTTAAATTTTTGAAATATTCTTTGAACAAAATGTGCTAATTTAAAAAGGTAATAATTTGTATATATATGTACATAAGTATAGGGCAGTTGTCTGGTGGTATGCTCTTAAAAATGTCTCAAAAAGCACCTTTGAAAAGATTTTAGAGAAACTCCCTTAAACTGGCTTTCATTCTAGCCAAACAAGACGACAAATGGAAATGGTGGTGACATCTTCACTGAGAAATTTTGTATAAAAATCTCTTTCCGACTCAATGATGACTGTAGCATCTTCCAAGCAAAATATCAGCAATAAAGAGGGCGCCAAATTGGCTATGGTACAATCAAATATCTAATAGGAATATGAGAATTTATATAGATAGTCAATATGCTATCAAATCCCTAATTGATGTGTTTCCACATCATTAGATTAGGAGACGCTCTTAGCGAACTGCAAATACTTTTATCAGTTCTATGGTGTTCGACTTCTTGCAAAAAAGAGACAGATTATTGTTCGTAACTAATGGTCGCGTGAAAAATTTTGTAAATATCACCTTCGATTGTTGGAAACATTGGTCTTCCGTTCAATGATTTCTGTAAGAGTTGTCAAAATAACTGCCTTGTCAGAGACCCGAATTCGGATGCTTGGATTGGCCCACATTAGCGATTATTAAATTGGAACGTCTTATGGCGTTCATTAGTTTGTCAGAATGGACGTGAACTTCGAATCCCACTAATCATGACGTAATCTTCTTTTACCCCACGACAAGTATGTCTGGTTCATCTTTTTGACTATTTTATTCATTAAAATATTGTTTAAATAAAATATATATTTTTTTCTTGGACCTATTCATGCAGTGCATTGTGCTTAAACTAAGAAAATAGATTGTGGGAGGGAAGATAGAAGGAGTAGAGTTTGTGGACATTTGATTTAAACTTTTTTACATCAAAAATGATGGGGAATACTTCTGCAGGAACTTTGTCCCACATACGAACATGCGACTGAAGAATGAATTTTTCTAATTTCAGAGGAACACATTCCTTTCTAGTATCGATGAAATGCACCCACGTTGCGATAGTGCTCCAGTGCATCAATAGAGTTGGATACCCTAATGCACTTATTTAATGAAAATGTTAAATAAATTATTAAATATTGTTATAATTTTTATAATAACCATAACCTCGTAAAATTCTAAAGCATTCTGGACATTTTCTAGATACAAACGAAAATGACAGAAAAGGCATTAAGTTACCAAAATAGAAGATTTAAGGCTAAGTAAATTAAAATTTTATATTGATATGGTTTAAAAATTGTACGAATGTATATGAATATTTACTTACCGGTGAATCCCGGTTGGCATTCACACGTATACGATTCAATACCATCAACGCAGGTTGCGTTATTTTGACACTTTATTGAGCCTAAACAATCGTCTATGTTAGTTTCACAGCGTGCTCCCGTATAACCAGGGGCGCATTGACAACTAAAACGGCCTTCCTCTAACACGGTGCAGGTTGCATTGTTTCGACATGGATTTCCGTAGCAAGCATCAATCATAAATTCGCAATGTTTGCCATGAAAACCGGGCTGGCAGAGGCATTGATAATCCCTTTGAGGTAAGGATACACACTTTGCTTTATTTTGACAAGGATAAGTAAAACAGGCATCGCATTTGGCCAGTATATCATTGTTAACTTTGCCTTTACACAAAAAATTGTGGGATGGTGTTGAAAGAATAAGTTTATCTTTCATATATTCCGGCTCTGAGCATCTCGCAATTCCTGGCTCCACATAGTCAAGTTTTATCCAATCTGAGAACCACTTGAGCGAACAGTCACAGTACAAAGGATTGTTACCAAGAGCACTAAAAATAAATTTTACATATCATACATAATTAGAGTGCAGTTAAGAGTTATACATACATATGAGTCAAAGATTTGAGGTCTTGAAAAGAACCTTCTGGCATCATTGAAATTTGATTTCCATGTAAAGAAAGTACACGTAGATTACTTAGTCCAGCCAATGCATTACGTTGTAAACATTGTAAATTGTTGTATGATATTATTCTAAAAATATAAAAATAAATCTTAATGTGAACAATTTTCCTTAAATAAGGCATCTGCACTTACAATGTGGAAAGCTTTGTAAGATTAGCAAAAGTGTAGTCTGAAAGCATGGTTATCTGATTGTTACTCAAGTCTCTAAAAAAAGAAAATTTTATTAGTTTCCATTTCAAATATATTAGGAATGAAATTTTGTCAGATACTTACAACCGAGCAAGTGATTTCAAATGGCGTATACGATCTTGGTGTATCATTGTTATTTCATTTGACTCTAGGTATAGCTCAGATGTTTCACTTGGTAATCCACGAGGAATTTCTGTTAAATTGTTACGAGAGCATCGCACAACGGTGCCAGTACATGTACACATTGGTGGGCAATAGTCTTCTCCCAAACACCCGTCGTTATTATCAGATGTGCACTTGAACTCATTGTGTGGCAAATCCTTTATTTGTACATCGCGTACTTTGGATGGCGTTACGCATCGTGCAGTTCCACCGTTCAACGCCTTCTTTCGCAGCCAATCAGAAAACCATGCCAGATGACAGTTGCAATTAAAAGGATTTGAAGCCAAATTCCTAAATCAAAAAATTATTTAATAAACAATTTACAAAATGTAGAAAGTTGAGTCTTGGTATAAAAATTACATAAATATTATTAGTATTGTCTGATGTAAATTTTGGCTTAAAGTAATACAATATATACAAATGCAATAAATAGATAAATGCGAGCTAAAATGAAAACGTAAATGTAGAATGTACTTCAGATGAGACAATGAATTAAAATTAGTATAATGCATTAGGGTCATAACTTTCTGCAAATATCACAAATTGATACAAATAGATTATAGTTTCATATGTCAATGTGTGAAAATGCATTATATTTCTGATATTTCGAATAAAAATTAATACTTTTTCTAGTAGAATTCTTAATATTGATTTTTTAATATAACTCCATTCTAGGGAGAAGCAAAATAATCAGTATGAATACACACTATTATGTACACAAAAGATTTTATTAATTCACAAGTTATTGACAAATTACACTTATATAACAGAATGTAACATAATTGTCTTGTACATTAAAGGAAAAATTATATTAAAAAACTTAGTCGAATGGAACAAAATTTAATTTAAAATCTCCTTGGGCATATTGGTTAATAAAAAAAGAACATTTGAAACAAGATGTTAAAAAACGAGTACATATAGAAAATATTTTACATTAACTATTTACTATAAATGAAATCTCAATTAAATGTGTACACGATGCTAATGCGTCTGTGGCCTCTTCTAATTGAGTTTATTGATTTAAGTGCCATTAGGGTCTGCGATACATAAGTACATACATTAAATACATACATAAATATATGTATGTATACTTTTCTTACGTATGTTTTAAACTTTGATTTATATTGTTTGTTCGAACACACGCTGGATGCCATTTAGCCCATCAAAATTTACTTAAAAAGCAATCAAAAGTAGCAGTAGAACCTATTAACCTCAATTTAATTCTGTTAAAGACTCTTTGTGCTTTGCAAGAACCCAGCAGTTCATGAGATTTGTTGCGTTTTACCACGTTGCCTCAAAAGTAACACCGTACAACAAATTGGGAAAAATTGTTGCACACATGAGCAAGACCATATACGTTCGAAGCTACATACTTGATATAGTTAAACTACATTTTTGGTTTTTTATTTTCTGATCGTTTCTTCCTTTAAAAGGACTTTAAAGTTTAAAAGTAAGAGTAAGTATAATTATATTTAGCTTAAATTTGGTTTGGTCTAGTAGGTCAATATAGGTATCGATTGAAAGAGGAGAATAACAGTATTTTTACAAATAAAATAGTTTTAAAATGTTAGAATAAAAAAACTAAAAAAATGTCCTTTTAAATTTTAATCCTTTAATATCCTTATTTTCTATAGTCAGTTTTTTTAGAAAAAAATATATGTTATATTTACAAATATGGAGTTGCAGACTCCCAAATTTCATGTCTTTAACTTTATTAGTTCTTTGTAAAAAAACTAAAAGTTAAGATGTATTCAAAATAAAAAAATTTTGTTGAGAATATTTTGTTTAATTTAATTTAATTTATTATTTATACCAATTACCTACCCCCATTATCCCAATGTCTGTTAATTTTTTATCCTAACGTTAAATTGACAGTTTTCAGACAAAATATCTACCAATTAAACATAACCGGTGGTTGAGATAATATGTCTTAAAATATATAAAATTTTATTTCGTATGATTATGACGATTTAGTGATTAAAACATGCATGTTCCGAATTCTAAAATCCACTTCAGGATAAAATGATAATATGATAAATGTAAAATATAATATAATTAATATAAACATTAATATCACGATGAAAAGCTACATTTTTATGTATATCGTGGTTTACTAATTGCACATGATATACCTTCGCACTGTTGTATTTTTTAATAAAAACTATATAATAAACTACTTTGATAACATTATTGGGATGTCAAAGATATTTTTAAAAAATATATAGAATTTAGAATAACAATAAAGTTCAGAATAATTGTGTTAAATTAAAAAGGACAATATAATTTCCAAGAAAGGAGTTTTAACATGAAAGGATAAAAAATGCAATATATCCTTAATCGATTGTTATCCTTTCATATTCTTCAAAGTTTCCACTTTTTTAACTTTTTATCATAGAGATAAAGAAACTCGGTCCCACAATAACAAATTTCTAATAATAATTGAGATATTTAAAAAATATTATAAAAATTAAACAAATGGAGCTATGAAGACCAAATTTCAGACTTTTGTACTCCATTCTAATGTCTTTGTTATGAATATTTTTTGTTGAACAATTTCGTATAAAATTTCAAGGATAATAAAGGATAAACTTTTATAAGGATATTTTTTACATCTTTTTATTCTTAAAAAATAAAACAAAATACGAGATAAAAATACTGCAATTGTCCTCTTTAGTTTGATACCCACATTGTTATAATAGGATGGCTTTAAATATTTTTAAAGAATTTTTGAAAATTGTATGCACCTCAAATTTTAAAGTCCTTTTAAAAGGACAAACGATCAGAAAATGAAAAACTAAGTACGCAGTTATACCATATAAATTATGTGCTTTCGTATGTATATGGTTTGGTTCGTGTGTGAAAAATGGTGTTGGACGGTGTAATATTATAAATTTCCATAAAATATTTGCTTTGTAAACGTCTGATAAAAACGATATTCAAATTAAAAAAAAAAAAAACATTTTAAAAAATTCATGTTTGATTCAATATTAAAAACCCGACAATGTGTCATAAAATTGTAATTATTATCATAACTGATTATGACAAAAGCCGAAGAGAAAATATTGTCGAAATGTGAAGTTGTATCAATTTTAAACTGCTGGGTATTACTTAGAATTACATATTTACCTAGAATGTCTTTACACGGTAATTCATACACGTTTATATATGTATTGTATTGTTACAATTGATGCTCATTTTAATTAACCAATTTTTTTATCGAATATGATGATTAACACGTTCAATTTAGCAAATGCATTTACAAGCACAAAAACAGACACACTTATAAAATTTGATTGTAATTTATAAAAAAAACATTGAATACTTACAGTGTAGTTAGTGACGTTAAAAATTCAAATGATCCAGGCATTACACACGATATTTGATTGTCGTATAAGTTTCTGTAATTATAATTAGATTAATTAAAAGTATATACCTTAAACTTGTTCCAAAAAAATATAGTATTTTGATTTTAAAGATTAAATGAATGTAAAATTTGAGGAAATTTATTAACGTACATTTCAACAGGCCAGGGATGGAAAAATAAATTTAGTTTTTGTATCAAAAAATATTTTAGAGAGTACTTTTTGGGTCTCAATTTTTTTTTTTTTTTTTGCTAAATGTTTGAATTACTGAACGTATTTTAATACTTTTAACACAATCTTTTAGTATTTTTTGTTATTAAAAAACTAATATTTCTGTTAAAAAATATATATTTATCCATCATTTCATTTATATCAAAAACAAAAAACAAATTCATCATTTGTGATATTTATCAGTAAAGTTTGAAATTATTAGAACTTTTTTATCAGATAAAACATTTAAAAATATTTGAATTTCCGTACAGAAATTAATGGATTACACGATCCATTAAAGTAATCCCAAAACTACTTTCCTGTAAACGTGGCCTCTAGTACATGATTAAGTAGTTTAAAGAAATGCAGGCATGCACTTTTGGATGATTACTTTTTTTAAGTCGTTGCCTGTATTACATAGAACCATGTTGCGGATCATGTGTATTAACAATGTCCTCCGCACGCGTGTGAGGAGTTTTCTCAATTTTTGGAAGATAAATGTTTTTGTTTAAGTTTTTCTCATATGTCAGTATGTGGAATAGAACAATAAAACATGTTATAGTATTTACTAAATGAATTGATATAGTTCTTACTTGGTTTATAACATTTAAAGTATAAGTGTTTCAGTTTTCACAGTACAAAATAATAATTTTCAGAATGTGAAATGAAAATGTTGTAAGTATATATGGAAATAATTTCTTTCAAATTTTAATTTTATAGAATTAGTAAATTTTTTGATAAAATTTAATATATTTTATTAACAAAATTTTTATAGATTTAATAAGAAATTTTGTGTATTTTTATTGCCCAAATACAATAAATTATTTATCTGTTTCAGATAAAATGTAAATTTCAGTACAAATATAAATAACTTACGTTATTGTTTCAGTAAAATAAATGTTTGGTATATTGGGAATATTTTTCATAAATGGTATATTATTTTAATAAGAAAAATCCGAAATTTTTTCAATAAAGAATTTACGAATTTTAGTACTTGATTTTAGGAATTTCGTGATAGGTCCTATTTTAGTAAAACAAATACTTGGCTTTATGATTTTTTTTAATTTAATTTTTTTCTGCGTAGATGTCTTTTTTAAAGTGGATTACTAATTTTCATATTTGGAGATAAAAAAGGAAAACCGGGTAAAACAGGTGTTCTTAAATTTCTTACACAATATTAGTGATACAAGAAAAATTTTCTACTCTTAAAAAGAGCAGATGGGTGTCTGGAACTTTTTCCAAATTCGTATTTTTAAGGGGTAAAAATTTGTAACAATGGCGATTTTGGTACCTCTTTTGCACCTTTATTAATTTTTAACTAATACACACAGTGTTGCCACAACAAAATTTTTTCTAACCAAAATTCGAATAAAAAATAAACAAATTAAGAAAAAAGTAAACAAAATTATTTTTATTTGTTTTATGTTTACATATGGACATTAAAATAACAAATTCATTTTCTGAAGTGGAACTATGTTATAATACTATGGTATTATGGAGACAGTTATGAGCGTTAAAGTAATTTTCTGTACGAGATCTTATATGAGACGTATGGTCAATTATGGACCAATTCTCATAAAATCTGACAGATATATTTTAGTTCCATTAAACCTTGATTATGTTGTATTTTGTTGCTATATTGCAGTACATTATAAGCTTTAAAGTCATTTTCAGAGGAGACTTTTTATGAGTGGTAGATTCAATTATATACCGATCCTCATAAATTTTGACAAATACATTTCCAATAAAATTTTTTATATTGAATTTCATCGCTATATATGCTTTTTTAAGCAATATAGTACTTTTTTGAAAAGGGCATAACATGGGGTCTAGGTGAAATCGTTGACCGATATTTCGCATTTTCAATACCAATCAAACTGGGTCAAAAAAATATTTTGGCAAAATATTTAAATTATAAAATTCTTATCATTTTATGTACAGATTTGGAGATTTCGTTTGAAATTTGGGTTTAAATTATAATATCATGTAGCGGATGTTAGCATTACATTCATAACTTCAGCAATATTTGTAAACGTAATCTATCCAAATTATCTGACAAATTGACCAAAATATAGAATTTAAGACGGTAAAATAAAAACTAGTATACAACATCATCTAGAAAATGTAAATAAATAACTAAAACTCATGGTGAGATAGTAGAAGTCAAAGGTCGTGAGTATCAAATCTTTGCATATATAGCGATTATTGTTCGTCGTACGAGTTTAGATGTTATTACAACTTTTGTATCCCACTATTTTTTTTTTCATATAAGTATCGCGAGTTTTTTACTTAAAAATAGAAATATTAAAGGAAGGACGGACGTGTTTGAATCGACCCAAAAAGTGATTTTAAGTTCATGGATGCACCAAAAGGAGAGAGAGGATTCATTATTCACGGTTGTGACTAGTGTAAATAAAATAATATTACGGTGTTGTTATGATTTTAATCAATTCATTTAATATGTGGAAAACTCATAGGTACATTTGCTAAATCCTAACCAATTAAGATATCGAAAAATACCTTTGTGCACATAAGTATAACCAGTAGATGTATAAATTGCAGTAATAAACAAATTAGGAATAGTAAAAAAAATTCCACATATTACCAAAATTCAAAACAGCACGATATGTATATTTACATACATAATTGATTTATAACTAGAGATAAAAGAAGTTTTTTCAATTTTATTTTTGGAATAAAAGCAAACAGTTCAATTGTTTTCAAAAAATAACCAAAACGAAAAAATAATTCACATGTACGCATGCAAAATAAATGTAACCAATTTTGGTTGATAATAACCAAAGTGGCAACACTGAATACACATAATAAAGACTTTGTAAATATTTTGGACACATCTTTCAAAATTATGAGCAGGGCAAGGATTTAAAAACATTGCTAAACGATAAAATTAGGAAGATATATAATTTATACAAAAATACATCCAATCAACAAATTTTATTAAAATTGCTATCAAGCTTTCTACTTTCAGAAATTAAATATATACTATTTAAAGGGTTTTCTTATATTTGTTGTCAAAAACTTAAGATCTAGATACTATTAATATGTATCTTCGCAAAGAAATATTTTTGGTGCATATTTTTCACATTTTTAGTGCATAATTTCCCATTTTATAGTGAAAATCCTTGCCCTGTTTATGAGATACCTGCTTTGTACTTTATTAAATTCCAGTACTGTAAAAGGTAGAAAACTGCATTTTTGTTTTTTTAAAACATAAATTTTTTATGGTTTAAAAATATCAGTATGTAAATGAAATTTCACATAAAGAGAATTTATATGAACCAAAATATTCCTAGCGAAATTTGTGAGAATCAGTCCATAATTAACCCTACCCCTCATATAAGGTCCCTCTCAGGAAATGCCTATAAAGCTCATGCTTCAAAACAAAGCAATGAAATTCGACGTAAACAAGTTTTACGGGAACTTAAATCTCTCTACCAAATTTTATGGGGATCGGCCCATACATGACCTTATCCCCCTTATTAGCTCCCCTTCAGAAAATTACTATTACAAATTGGTTCAAAATGATAGCAATTTAATGAAATTCGACCTAAACAAGTTTTCGGGGAACTAAAATCTCTCTGCAAAATTTTATGGAAATCGGCCCATAATTGACCCTACTCTCCATATAAGGTTCCCCTTAGAAAATTACTTTAAAGTTTATAATTTCTCAATTCTTTTCAAACTAAAGAATCTGCTACAAAATGGAATAATTTGTTATAAATGCATAAATTGCATTCAAAATTTTTATAGCATTTTTGCATATTATTTTTTTACAACAAATTTTGTATTTAGTACTGTTTACATATTTAGAATTTTTTTAAATAAATATCAAAAAATTTTGACTTAAAAACAAAATACTAGGTTCTATAAAATAAAATTTTACATAGTTTTATTTAATTTAGTGCGGAAGGTATTTTTAGTATTTGCTGCTAATTGTAACGTCCAAAATTTTGGTCCTTAAAGTATCGGTTCAGTATCAATTTCTATTTGTTATCAAAAACTTAAGATCTGAATAGCTATTAATATGTACCTTCACAAAGAAATATTTTTTGGTGAAATTTTTTTACATTTTCCCATTTTATAGTGCATATTATAAACGCATATTTTTAATTTTTTAGTGCATGAAAATTCTTGCCCTGCTCATAACAATAACTTGCTTCAACATTAAAACAGCAACAAAATTCATCATAATCAACTTCTTCAAAATTATAGTAGAGAAATGAAACAAGTTTTATACAAGTTTTTTTATAACTGACCATAGCCCCTATAAACGGCTTTTCTAATAGAATCATATTAACGGCCATATCTGACTTCAAAATATCAGTATAACGAGTCATAAACTAGTTTTTTTTAAAATTTACTATTTATAGTACATACATTAGACCGACTCACAAAAAATAGTGCTTGAGTTACCCCCCTCAAAATATTTGCTGTTATGTAATATGATGTCAAACAAAATATTTTCGGTTAAGTGTTGTCCATTCGTGAGCTGGACAGTTTTCAAGAAAATATTGTATCGGGACACGATATAATAAGTATCGTGTCCCGATGCCGTTCCTAAGCTGGATCACTTACAAAAATGTACCTTTTTTGTTATTTTTTTAAATTTTACAGTATTTTTAAACCAAAAGGCACAAATAAAAATCAAGTAAGGATTTTTATTTTTTGAAATTAATTATAAAACTCATTATACGACATTTACCTTTAAAACATAGTAAGAATTATTAGGTTTGAACAGAGTTTAACAGATGAAAGGTTTTTTGAAGCCAAGTCTAGTGAAGCGCAAAATTGAGCATACATTTTATTTTTATTAGTGAAAAATCTAACAATTTTAAATATTTTGGAATAATGTAATTATGAGTGAACGGTTATTTATGATTACGGCTTTTAAACCCATTTCAAACCATACCCCATATTGGATATTTTGTTTCAAAACAAAACAAAAATTAACAAAAAATATTCCCAAAATACCTTTTTTAATTTGGTCCAGCTCACGAACGGCAATCGCTAGACTTAAAATATTTTCGGAATCATCAGCCGATTCCCAAAATATTTTTTGATTGTTTATTCTTCAAATGTTACTTTTTGAATTTTCTATAATATTAAAATTTTACATGTAGGAACCTGAATAAAATGTTTTGAATGTACCAATATATTTCCCATACCTTTTTTAATCGATTTCTTCAATAAACTGTTTTTGATTTTTATAATAAAAATTTAAAATAAAAATTATTTTTGGTTTTTTTTTAATAATACTCACTCAGTAATTTTTATTTATTCAAACAAAAAATATAAATCAATCAATAATTTTTATTTTTCACAACAAAGAATAAAAAAAATCACCTAAAGAATTTTCAAAATTTGGTCGATGATATCAGTGGTAAAGAAATTTTACCAATTTTCTGTTAAACTCTGTTCAAACCTGATAATTCTTACTGTGTTTTAAAGGTAAATGTCGTATAATGAGTTTTATAATTAATTTCAAAAAATAAAAATCCTTGCTTGATTTTTATTTGTGCCTTTTGGTTTAAAAATTATTAGTGTTTTTATTATTGATTTTTATTTGAAAAAGTTTTCAGTAATTTTTACGGAAATTATAAAAAATACAAATCAAAAGCAATTTGTATTTTCTGAGAAATGAAATACAAACTAAATAAAATTTTTAATTTAACAATTACTGTCTCTGGTATTAATACAAAGTATTGTATTGGGAATGGGTGCATAGTATCTCATAGCTACCATCCAAATATTACCACGAAATTGTATTTTTATATATAAATAAATCCAGTCACATTTCACCTATACAAGGATTAATTTAGAAATTCAACATAACGCTAATAACACAGGCCAAAATTTTTAACCCAGAGTTCAAAGTATACTTTTCTAAAAAGTTTAATTTTTTAATGCTAAAAGAATATACTTTCAGATGACATACAACATTTTACAAAAAAGTCTCGAAAAAGGGACAAAAATTGCGTTTTCTCAAAACTTAGGACATAATATCTCAAATCCCAAAAATAATGGTGAACATTCGAATTCAGGACTGATTAATCCTTTAGAAGCATCTAACTTGGTCTTAGGGTTTCGACTTTTTAAACATTTTGTCTGATAATATTGAAGATAATATTTTAGAATTTAGTTATACTGGTATTTTTAAGTGAGTTATGTATGTACAATGAAATCATTTGTGATAGAATCTTTATATGGGGGTAGGATCAACTATCGACCGATCCTCATATTTTACTAAAGCCTTTTCGTTCCTAAAAAATTGCTTCATATCGAATCTTATTGTTATTGGCGCTTTTTAAGCCAGCTTTTATTCGAATAATTTTAAACAGGAATAATTGACATGTTGGAACACAATTAAAAAAAAGTATCGAAATAGCATCAAACAGCTAATAAGAAATAATTTTTGTCACTTTTTCCCGATCCCGATCTCGCCATGAAGGGATATAACTTCATCGCGAGGCAGATGTTACAAATCGTAATTGGCGACGAAAATCAATCTTTGCAAAATAAATAATCGCATTTTATTCAAAAATGGTTCTTCCCTGTGACAAAAAATATTATAAAGTATCTACTTTTTTTTAAAATTTTGTACTATGTATATTGGAGTTTAAATGTAATTTTTCTTCACTTCAAAACAAATTACAAATTGTGAAGAATGCTCTGTAATTTAAAAAAAATTAATGGGAATAATTTCAAAAATGTACAAAAAATTAAAAAATGCCTTAATTAACGAAAAAACAAACATAATCTGAACATCGTTGTTGTTTTCTGACGTGTTCTAATTTTCTGACGAAATGTAAAGGTAAAGGGTATAACTAAAATATTAAATGTTTACAAATTAAGGTATCTTACGGTGAAGCTCACGAATTGACTAGACTAACACTTGTCTAGTCAATTCGTGAGTTTTGAATGAAATAGTCTATATGAAATAGTCTTAAAAGTGAAGGATTAGATGTGTTAGTGAAAAAGTAACTCTAAATATACAGTGAATCAATTAAGTAATTTTCCTATGTAAATTTTATAAATTTTAAGAAAAAACTTTATCTGAACAATTATTTTTAGCAAAATAAAGCAATTTGTTTGTTGTATATTTTAATTTTTTCCATAAAATTAAAATCGTTATATTAATTAACGAGATTTTTGATAAAATGTGAACGTATTGTTAATTTTTTGGGTCAATAAAGTATTTTGCCTTTTTAGGTTTTTTGTTCATTTTTTGAATATTTTTATAAAATTTAATATTTTTATTACTCATATATATTAGAATAACATTTTTTAGATATTTTTTGTATTGATAAACAACACTACATTACGGAAACTTTATCTATTTGGGTAGTATTGTGTAAATTTTATTTAGAATTGTATGATATTGATTCTTATTCAATAGATCTAACATGGGGACATCACCATATACCACTATAGAACTATTAAATGCTAAAATCTTGATTTTCAACCTCATATTTTAAATTCTTTATTTTATGAATAAGATACAGTAGACGTATTTGGATCTGGATAGTTATTCTTGATTTGGGTTCTAAATATATATGTATTAGGTGAAAAATATTGCTTTTGTTGACGTTACGTTATGATAACCACCTCTATTTTAAAATATCTAAATTAGGTATTTTTTCTGTACTACACGACAGTTCACTTTACATTGGTTCCAAGCATCCTAAGGTCTGTTTAGAGGTCTAAATTTAAACATAGTGTTCCTCCTAGTTCGTATATAGATTTTGAATAAGATAAATCAGGAGTCCAATAGTTTTCCTTGGATACAAGTCGCCTCCCATTGGCAGTTAAAAATTTTGAAAGAGCACACAGTGCGTTTTTTCTAATAATTCTTTGGATCATTTCATCTATTACTCTATTTTATATTTTTTAATGTTATTTATAAAACATTTCATTATTATATTTTATTGATTTACACTTGTTCTAGAAATCTAAACTAATTTTTATATCGATATCGATATGTTTAGGCAAATAAAATCACCCAATGAGGATATGATTTTTGCAAATCGCAATTGAAAAATACTTAACACTCTTCCTTTTAACAATAAAACAATAAATTCCAAAAACAATTAAAAAATAATTTGAAAAAACTCAATGAAATTAACCGGAATTCTCAATATGCAAAATACTTTATTGACATGCAAATTCTGATGAAAAATAATAAAATGCAACAACAAATGCACCAAAATTTATATTTTAATATTTTTTCTAATTTTTTCCATTTTACACAATCTCTATTTTTAATTGGAAAATATATATTTACTTTTTACCCGTTTTTTTCGAATTTTATTTATGAAAAAAAAAACAAAATTCTCTTTAAAAAAGGTAGGCAACAAACTTAGTTGATTCACTGTATATCAGTAATATAAATGTATGTATATGTGTTGGTGCATTCTAAACACAGAGTTTATAATTTCTTTAAAATTTTTTCGATTTTCAATACCAAAAATTTAAACTCTGTAAATATTCAAAAACAACAAGTGTAATGTCAATAATTAGGAAAAATATTTTTACTAGTTTAAGAAAATAAATAAAATTTTATTTAAAGTGCTATAAAACTATTTAAAAAAATAATAGATTTGTTGTGGTTAATCGTAATTTTTCGCACGATCCTTTAATGTGAGTGTAATTTCCTATATGTGAGATTCGGACTACTTATTATACTTTGGATTAGGGATTTAATTAATATTAGTCCTTGAATGTTGTTTTTGAGTACTCAGTTAGTTAATTTTGTTTCCCAATTAAAGGCGGTTTAAACTTGAGCATAAAATGCAAGCTGATGAAAAAAAGTAATAAAATTTTTATAAAAATAAACAACAAAATGTTTTATTTATTGATTAGTATAAATTATGGAGACTTCACAATATAAGTTTTTGGTTTTCATTAATTTTCATATTACATTTTTTATAAAACATGCATTGTTTTGATAACAAACTATGACGTTTTCTATTGTTTTGTATGGCAACACTGCGAAATTTAATATTGTACTCATAAAGAGCACCTCCTACGATCACACTTTACATTCGTAAAGTCTAATGAAAAAGTAAAATGAAATTCCATCCGTATAACAAAAAAGAGAATAAAAGTCGTATGATTTATATTTTTTGTGTTTACACGATTGGTATAAATTAATAACGAAGTAGGATGGACATAAAAGAGCTGTTTAACATAAAAGAGTTGTCATTCGGTACCTAAATCTAAGAATGTATTGGTAGATTTTTTGTACAATTATTGGAGCTCCAATTTTTTCCTATATGAAAAAAGGAGGTTTTTATTTGTGTCACGCTTCAGGAGTTTTTGTTAATTATTTTTATTTTATCCAAATTTTTAATTATTTTGTTGTCACGTTTTATTTTTAATTAAAAGAATACATAAATTTCGAAAATATTATTGACAATTTATTTCAGAATTACAAACTTACGGATTTGAATATATCCCTCAACTCATTTCAAACATTGTAATTTATATTTTTTCCGAAAAAACCTTGAAAGTATGAGTTATAAACCTGACATCTATTAAACGAGATTTTCAACGGAATTTTTAATATTTTTGTGACACGAAAACCATTTTTAAGTGTTTTGAGTAGACAAATAAAATTGTTTATATAAAAAACTTGAAAAATTAAACCTCCTTCCAAAAACCTATATAGGTTTTATATCATGAGTAACTAGTGTAATTTTTGCATTCAACATTGCAACATTATTTGAAAACAAATAGGAAAGTATAGTCGGGCATGGCCGACCATATAATACCCTACACCATGAGTATATTTTAAAAATTTTTAATTTTGCATAAAGAAACTTTTGTGTTTAATTTTACCTTAATTCCAAGGTATTTAAGCAATTTATTGATAAAAAAACAAAATTTTCTCAATGAGACTGTATATAGATGAAATATGGGTCGATCCTCGGTAAATTTGATACAAATGGTTACAAGTTTGTGGCATTAAAAATCCAATTCGGGAAGTACGGTTGTATGGGGGCTATGCGAAATAATGGACCGATTTCAATCATTTTCAATAGGGACGAACCCTGTGCCAAAAAACATGCTTGGTCCAAATTTCATCAAATTATCTTGAAAATTGCGGCCTGTACCTTACGCACAAGGTTTACATGGACAGCAATTCCTCAGCTTCAACTTTATAAATCCTTTTTAAAACATAAAATCAGTTGAGAGTCAACTATGTTTTTAAATTACAAGTGCTTAAAGTTACAAAACATATCTAAAGATTTTGGCAAATATTGTAGGACATCCCAAGTATTTATTTTTGTCGCATATTGTAATGAAGCAGTGAAATTAAAATGGTACTTACAAGGTTTTAAGTTGATGCAAACCGAAAAACATTTTGTTTGAAATTTCTTTTATTTTGTTCTCTGCTAATTGAAGATCTTGAATTCGAGACGCCCCTTCAAAGGCATTTGTTTCGATAGCTATAATTTGATTTCGTTTCAAATCTAACTTTATTAAATGTGGTAAACGTCCAAATAATCCATCAGACTTAATTCTTCCCAACTCGTTGTCATTAAGTAACCTAAAAATATACAATATTTTTAAATACCAAGTATGTACATATGTGTAAGTATTAGGTAAATTAATTATACATATATTTTAGGGTTATAACTTTTATAAAATTTTTTGTGAGGATTCAGAAAATCCAAAACAAATTATTGAAATATAATGGAAATTGAGCAAAATTTTACATAAATGCGCTAATATTTAAATTAAATGATATTTTAAATATATTCGCAATTGTTGTAGACAATCATATGATCGGCAGTACTCACATACCTTGGCATATTTTGCATTTTATAGTGCATGAAAATCTTGACCCTGGTTATAACCTTAAAATATGTATATATAAAAAACATAATTTTATAATTATGTTTTTAAATAACTTACAACTCTGTGGTATGTAATGGTATATCGCGTGGAATTTCTTTTAGGCCACGGCCAGAGCAATCAACAATTGTACCATCACACTGACACATTGAAGGGCAATCTGTTTCCATGCGACACTCTCCAGAAAGTTTCATTCTCATCTCATCCCAAGAACCTAAAAGAGAATTTATTTCGTATTAAAAATGTTTTCTTTTGCTGATTCGCTTCAAAAACATTGCTTCCATATTTACTTACACTTAAATTTTTCATCTCGTAAAGTTTCAATCCGTCGACGATGCATACGCTTAGGTGATTCACATCGAGCACCACTAGTTTCAATAGGATTTTTGTGCAAGTAGTCGGCTAACCATCTAAGATTGCAATCGCACACAAAAGGATTCTTTGCTAAGTGCCTGTATATTGATACATATTAGATTTTAATTAAATAAATATTGAAGTTGAAGAAAGAAAGTGATATGTTTTTGGAGTAAATGGGTTAATAATACTTGTAATATCAAAATTGTGATTATTACTTTATTTAGAAATGTTTATAGACTGAAAAAAGTCTACAGACTGGAAAAATAAAAAGTCTATAGACTATCGATAGGATTAGTATGTACACTAGAGATAAGACAAGTCTATAGTTTAAACAATAGAGTATCTCATATACAAAAGCCTAGTCTTAGACTAGATAATTATTATACATTTTAAAAACAACTTTTTTCCTAGTATAAAGTTGATTTGACTTATTAACATTAATAATTTGAATCTACTTTAGCTGATTTTCAAACATTCCAAATTTTGCCTTGTTGTTATTATTTTTTATTAAAATCTGAAATTCGGTTGATATTATTCTGCGGAAATCTTTGAAGATTGATTTCCACAACGACTTTCTTATTATTAAATATAATTTACTGAGATGTAGAACCTGACAGAAGTATACACTTACATTAACGGTTTTTCTATATTATACTTACAGTGTCTGAATGCTCTTCATTGCATCAAAAGTTCCATTTGCTAAAGTCTGAATGTTATTATCATATAATGAAAGTAAGCTCAGGCTGTGTAGGTCTCGGAATGCATCCTTACGTATACAGGAAATTTCGTTGGCATTCAGAAGTAGCAACTGAAGGGATGAAAGTCCCTTGAAAACACCAGATGGTAAATCCCTAATTTTGTTCCCATAGAGAACACTAAACAGTAGACATAATTTATTATATATATTTTTTTGGGCTTTGACCGATTTAATTTTTTTATAAATAATACTTACAGTGTTGTTAATGATTTTAAACCGCTTAGTGCATCGTGAGATATTCTTGATATATTATTATTGGATAAGTCAATACGTCGTAAACGTCTAAAATTCGCAAAAGCTTTTGATGGAAGTTCCGTAATAAAATTTTGTTCCAAACGTCTATATAATTTTTACAAGATGTTATTAACAATTTAATTTCATACACTCTTTTCACTCAGTGTTACTTACAATTCTGTTGTGTCGTCTGGTAATGTTGCTGGAACACTAGTAAGGCTTTTTTCGCGACAGTCCACTATTCCATCTGCACATCGGCATGGATGAGGGCAACTATTTTCGAGGCCACATTCCAGAGGTGCATTTTCGGTAAGGCCTGATTTTTAATAGAAGTATTTAAAAAAAGTTTTGATTTGAATGGGTAAGTAGGGTTTGGATTACCTGAACATTTAAATTCTTGATCATGTAAATCTGCAACGTTTTGACCCTTTAGTTGTGATGGTGATTGGCATCTTGTGTATGGTGCCAACCGAGGTGCACCGCGTAAATATCGCGACAGCCATGATAAATGACAATCACAGGATAATGGATTGTCCGATAACCGTAATGCTCGCAATCTGCTCAACCCACTGAATATATTGTGAGGTAATGTTGTAAGATTATTGTTGTTTAGAGTGCTAAGAAGTAAATAAAAATATAAATTGGTACATTATTACATTATTTTATAATATATGTCAATATTAAGTAGGACTGTTAATTATATATATTTTTGATATATATTTTTGTTTAAACTTACAGTATCTCAAGATCGACCAGACCCTTAAATGCATGTTCATCCATACAAGTTATTTGGTTATTGTCTATCTGTAGGCTACGTAATGATTGAGCTCCCTTAAAAACTCGGCGACCAACCGTGGTAATTGCATTATGTGATATGTCTCTATTCAAATTGGAATTTTAAATAAGCATATAAACAAATGAATAAAAAATAAATAATTTTTAATAGTATTAAATTTGATTAAAATGTAGGATTCAAAAAACAAGCAAAAACAGTAAAGGAAATGTTACCACTTCTAAGATTATTTTCAGAAAATAATTTTTAACTATTAAAGTTAAATTATTTAAATTATTATATAAAAAAATCATGCTTATACAAGTAAAACTATCAAATTTGTACTGCAATTTCTAGAAAATGTTCAATTAAGATTGTTTTCGAAATAAAACTAAATTTAAACGGTTAACCGTTAGAACAAAAAATATGTTTTATAATAATAATCTATCTAATATGAACTTTGTCGAAATTTAGTATAAGAGTATGTTCACACTTATCACATATTTGAAGAAGAATACCATACACCACTATAGAGAGGAGGATATTATTCGTTTACGTTGTGTAAATGTATACCAATCGGTTCAGAATAATTTTCTTAGTTTTAGACTTGCATAGTCGACTATTCTTCGTCCGTCCATGAAAACCATGTAATCAAAGTTTTGGTCAAGATTTCTTTTGCACATTATTTCCTCGGTACATTATTTCCCAGCCGAGTATGGCTTTAGAGCTCATAACTATGTCAAATATGAATGTAATTTCACCAACATGAGCTTAAAACGGTTTTATATGATTAAAAATTATACTACAGACATTTGTGAAATGCAATTCGCTTCACTATTATACATATACATATTTTATATTCTATAAAAATTATTTGTATTTTTAAAAATAAAACACTCCTTTAAATTTAACTTTTCAAAACATTTTAATAATACCTAACCTAACATAACATAAGGTATTTATTTAATATTGTTTGGGAGATATAAGAAATGTGAACATATTTTCTAATTTCCAACTTTGTTAATCATTGTATGAAAAAAGTATCATCGAATAATATGCAGTAATTTATGTAAAAAGTACAGAAAAATAATTTTTCTGGTTTTAAAATAATGGTTCATAAAGTTTAACGTAGTGTACCGATTTATTCGATTTTTATAAGGAATTCACTAAAGGATTTATAATAATTCTGTTATTATCAACATTACTTGTTTGTATGGTTAAAATATATCACAAGGAAACTATCTTTTATGGAATTCACTAAAGGATTTATAATAATTCTGTTATTCTCAACATTACTTGTTTGTATGGTTAAAATATATCACAAGGAAACTATCTTTTATGTATACAAAGAAAGGAAAAACTATACTATATTCAATTCATAAATCAGTATATGTATATATTTTTCATTACTTACAATCGCAAAAGACTCGCTGAACTTGTAACAAAGTTATCAGGTATTGCCTTTAGTCGATTGTTGTTAAGGCGTCTGCGTAATGATGTTGTGTTGTAGTAACAATAGTAATTTATAGTGTGAAGTGTTGATTATTCATTCCATTTACGAACATGGAATATATTATGAAAAATAATAAAAACAATTAAAATTAAAAAATGCATAACATAACTATAATAAATTAAACTAAACAACTTAATTAAATTAAGAAGTTCATCATTCATAACTTAAATATGTAATGTTTAAAAACGATTTAAAACAGAAAAAGTACATAAATATATTTTGTCAATGTTAACGGTAGTAGATCGTAAAGGCCTGCACATATCAAAAATAATGCAACAATTTGCAAAAAAATTGCGTGTGTTTATGATGCGTGTTTTATGATGGGGCACATTATATATTTTTATACCCTTCACCTTCGTGAGAAGGGTATATATAAGTTTGTCATTCCGTTTGTAATTTCTATAATATATTTTTCCGACCCTATAAAGTATATATATTCTAGATCCTTATAGATAGCGGAGTCGATTAAGCCATGTCTGTCTGTCTGTCTGTCTGTCTGTCTGTTGAAATCATTTTTGTATCAGAACATTTCAAGAAAGGAAAGGCCTTATTTGGGTAAACAGGAATTTTGGACATAATACTAGAATTTTAAAAACATTCCAACTGAATCACTAACTACATATGTATTTATATAAAAAAGCATAGGTTTTTTGGTTATACAGGGTTTCTTTATTTAAATAAGTGTAACTTTTAACCTATTGGTCCTAGCAAAAATTGCCAAATGAGTTTAAATAGACATTTTTTAATTTTTTTACACCTTGGTGAACAATGGGTGAAAAGTTACATTAATTTGAATAAAACCTTGTATGACCAAAATGTCCTTCTTTGACCCCTCTAGCTCCGACTGGTCTTGACCGAAAGAAAAGTGTGTGTTTGACATACTATATAATAATACTAACTTTGGTGAAAATTTCATCCAAATCGATATTTGTTGGATTCTAGAGAATTATCTAATGTCTCTTCTTGAGTTACCCGTCTAAAAATATTCGTTGTTGTGTCGCTTAAGGGCCCTTCAGACGATCACACTTTACGTTCGACAAGTCTAATGAAAAAGTAAAATGAAATTCCATCCGTATAACAAAAAAGAGAATAAAAGTCGTACGATTTATATTTTTTGTGTTTACACGATTGGTATAAAACAATTAGTCAGATGGAAACAGCTGTTTCACTTTTTTATATGTGTTTACATAAAAATACATCCCTGATCTAATGAAACCGGCTTGTTTTTTGAATCATTTCAAAAAATGAAGAGAGCAATACGACTGTCAAATTTTCCATCTGTATTCTCTCTCAATGTGTGATGGTTTCATTACATATTGCGTTTAGACGATCCCATCCGTACTCTTCTACACAAAATTTTGACAGATCATATTACTTGTGTGATCGTGTAAAGCCGGCTTTAGAGTTGTCCGTTCCCGAGCTGCACAGTTTTTAATAAAATATTCTAAGGAGGCCTGATTTTACACTTTATGAGAGTATCCATAATAATTTCAGCCTATTGATGGCCATTCGTGAGCTGTTTAAAATCTGCAAATTTGGCAGTTGAAACGTTTTTACGTTCATGTTCGATTTTCCTTTAAACACTATTATTTAAATAATAAATTTATATAGGTATAAAAATAAAAACTTAATAATTTAAATATTTTAATAATATTAACATTGAATGTTTAAGCAAAGCTACTTATTTATTTTATTAAAAATCGTCATGCAACTCATGATAAGCATATACATACTTATTTATATAATTATAGAAGTGTACTTACAGTCTTTCCAATGAAATTAGATCTTGTAAGGAACCTTTCTCTATAGTATGTATATGGTTGTCGGTCAACTGCCTGTAAATTCGAATTATTGTAATTTTAAATAAATTATTAAATACATAGGTTATATGATGCAAACTATATTAAGTAAATGAATTTCTTATTAATTCCTCCGAATAATACATTGGAATACTGTCATTCGGGAAAATAAATTCCAGAAAATGCATACATATTTGAAATACTCGGAGATGCCTTTTTAATACAATCGAAATATCGAATGATATACATATTATATCAAAAAATATTTTTTTAATTTCCAAAATAATTTTTTTCAAATTATAAGATTTTGGACAATATTGTTTAAAATAATAAAGAAATAACATGACTCGTTTCAGAAAAATTACATAAACAATTTTTGTAAAATTTTTCAAAAATGTTTACCATGAACTTTTTATTTGATAAATTTTTTATACATTTTTAAAAACTATTGTTTATTAACATTTCTTTAAAACGTTAATTAACAAGAGTTTTTTATGATTTTCCAGCATTTTTATTATAATACTTACAGTATTCTTAGTTTAGTCAACCTTTGGAAATCAGACTCAAAAATCACAGTTATATTATTTCCTTGCAAGTCTCTGTAAAAAAATGAAAAAATTAAACAAATTTATTATTATTCTATTAAGCAAATTATCTTTTTTAAAAAGTATTTAAAGATGATATTTTCAATTAGTTTTTCATATTATTTTGAAACAACTTTTGATAACAAACTGTATAAACTGCATTCGCATTAATATCGCAGGTATATTTAATATTTTTCAATTTAGCACTCTTAGGCCAGTTCTAATTGAACGGGAGCTTGGATAAACCTATGTTAAGGCTGTGATATGCACGAAAAAATATCATGAAAAGGGTCGGAATTTTATGTCCACTACTTTGGATAACCACAATTAAGAACATCCTAAGGACTAAGGTCAAGGATCCAAACTATTTATGAAACAGGTAAGATGAGCCAAATAAAATGTCTACCAATACGGAACGCCGGTTCTTGAACAAGATATAGCTCATAGAGGTTTGACACAACAAAGCTAGAAATCTATAGGCATATATCCAACTATGGCATTCTGACTTCATGAAAGCGTAATTATACCAATGACTATGACCACTACGTCGACCAACAATGTTTAATATGTCTGCATGTAAGATATTTAAAGGCAAACGAATCTTTTCTTCAGACGAATTGACTAAAGGGCTCGTCATCTATATATATAAAAGAGTAGCGAAACTGACTGACTGATTCATCATCGCACAGCCCAAACGGCTGAACTTAGAATCATGAAATTTTGACAGTAGATGTGTTTTTGGTTATGTAGATCCACTATGGAGGTATTTTTGGAAATTTGTACATTTACGGGTAAAAAGTGGGAAAAACGGGTAAAACAGGTTTTCTTAATTATCTTACACAATATTAGTGATACAAGAAAAATTTTAAATGCACCTGTTTTTAAATTCGTACTTTTAAGGGGTAAAAATGTGTAACAAAGGTGATTTTGGTACCTTTTTTGACCCTTTATAAGTTTTGAACTTAATAACATAATAAATTTTTTCTAAATATTTTTTAAAATTCAGTTCTTTTTGGGTGTAAGAGGGAGAAAACTGTATTTATTGTACTTTTTTTTAGCACATTAAGAAAACTTTTTCGGTTTATTGAATTATTCCTATTAAATTACGGACTAACTCTATAATAATATTATTGTAATAAATTTTTTGCTATTTCACTAGGAAAAAAAGTACCAAAAAGAGAAAAAACGGGAAATTTAATTTTATACATTGAACCAATTTTTATAAAATTTTAAAAAGTAGTTTATTTACTCACACAAAATAAGCTATTGGTATATTATTTTGGAATTCGAGTACTAAGGCCTATATAGGACCAAATTCGAGTAAATTGTTTGGTACCTTTTTGAAAACACAATTTTTCTCGAACAACTGAATCGTTTCAGTTTTATCTGTTATATAGATTTAAATACGGAACATTTTATAAACTTAATTCTCGAAAAAGTATATTTCTAAGCGAAAAGAAGAAACATTGAACACAGAAACATAAAAGTTTTTATTAAATGATGATCTATTAGAGGTATTTTATGGTACTTTTTTCAAATATTACTTTCAAAATTTTCTATAATGTGGAAGCTAAATGAATGAAACTAAAAATACAAGCTTCTTACTGAATGCGAATTTAATCACGTGATATTGAACGTATAAAACTGAAACATTAAAAAAATGTTTAATCAATTTTAATTTTCTATAAAAGTAAACAAAATTTTGAATATATTTAATTTTAGTTAGGGTAGCGAAGCACCCAGTGTATGCTAGTCAATGTATAATAGCTTGATAAACATCCTCAGTAGTTTGTATATTGGTACGTTTTATTATTGACCTATACTAGCATAACTATACACAATGTTTTTCAGATTCTGACGAAAGTACAGTTAGAGAAACACTGGAAAAGGATTTTTATACAAATCATCATATATTTTATTGTTATAATAAAATTAAAAATTGTAATCCAAGTTATGCAAATGCATGTTTTTATGGTGCGTCGTGTGGTCTCAACAATTAAAGAATTTTGGCATCGATTATATTTTTGCACAATTTACCCATAAGATGGTTTGATTTTAATAGCATATTCTAGTTATTTAGTTCATACTTATCATATGCTTTTATATATTTTTTATTTAATTAAAAATTCTGTTGAAAAAAATTCTCAATAAATATATTGGAAAAATACATTTTAATGAAAAACGTGTGAAAAAGATGGCCCGAAAAATTATCCCAAAGACAAAATATAGTTCCCCAGTTTTAATTAATTTAAATATTGGCCCACAGATAAAATAAAAAATTAACACAATTTTAGGGCAGTTTTTCGTAGTGAAATATTACGCCATATGTGTAAATAAAATTTCATCTCTAAATTTTGTATGCGGTTTTTGGAAAATTTTTCAAAAATTTTATTAAATTTTTAAAAGAAAAAGTGGCCTAAAGTAAAATACACAACTAGTGGGGAGGTTACTTATATAGGGTTTGTGCTGATGTTTGTTTGTAACATACAAAAATATTCGTCCTAAAGTATACCAATCGGCTTAGAATAGTTTTCTAAATCGATTAAGCTATGTCCGTCGCAATTTTCAAGATAATTGGATATAATTTGGCACACACCATTGGGATCAAGGATAAAGCCTGCTCGAGCATTATTATATGTAACCATTGCTACCCCATTTCTTAACTTTCGAGATACGAAAACATCACTTTTGTTTATAACCACAAAGATGGGATGCCTTTGTTGAGTCACAACAGTTCATTTTACCCAGCACACTTCTCATTTAATCCATGCTCAACTTTACGAAAAAATTTCGTAACTTCTATTTTCGTAATACATATTTACAAAAATTTCGTGTATAATACGAAATATTATTTAATAAAACCCTATTTCTACGAAAGTACGAAAAGCTTTCGTAATTTTTTTTAAATTTTAGCGAAATTAAACATAATGATATTAATTATTTTATGATTAAATAAAACTACAACATTTTTATAAAATTTAAGAAAAAGTCTCGAATTATTTTCATAAAAAATTGAAAATTCGTGTGGAGAATAATTTTGAACTAAAATTAGAAATTTTTTTTTAAAATGAACAAAAATGTTTGAATAAATTTATATTTCGTAAATTTTACCATATTTATTCAAAATTCTTTTTTTTTTCAATTTATGTAAATTAATTTTTTCAGGAATATTTTGCATTATACTAAAATATTTCGTACAATTTCGTATATATTACGAAAAAATTTCGTGGTGCGAAACAACGAACGATTCGTATAATGTACGACATTTTTCGTATTATTAGGCATGGATTTTTTTTCAGTGTAGGTATACGGGTTGGCCAAATATTCAACAGTTTCCTTTTCGTTTTAACTTTTTCTGTCATTCGGACTGTAGGTAATTAGAGTGTTTCTTTTTATTTCAATGTAATGTAGAAACATAAAAGTGTTTTAAAACATCCCTTAAAATTGTGCTATAGCATTCATTTTATACAGTAATAAATACAGTACATTCTCAGTAGTGTTTGAAATTTTGTTCAATAAATATCTTTTAAAATTTAACTAGTATACTTACAATCTTTCAACATCGGCTGATATTTTACGAGGCACCTGTGTGAGTCCTCGATGTGAACAATCCACAGTTAATCCATTGCATGAACATACACGGGGACAACGAGATTCACTAATTGTACCTAAACTGCCTCCCGGTATATGTATTCCAACTGATGCTCCTCCAAAAGGTTCTGCTGTTATCGATAGCAGTGTCCATGACAATACTAATACAAAACCGAGTATTTTTCGAAAAAATGGTCTTTTTTGATTCGAAGTTGACCAGTTACACCTCGTTCTACCTTTACACCGCAATGGGGTTTGATAATGTGTCATAATTGAACATTAATGATTTAATTATAATTACCACACTAACAAAAATAGAAAAAAAAATATATTTATTATTTTTGTTATTTTTGTATACACTTGTTTTTTATTTAATTTATTTAAATTTTAATCATTACAAAACACTGTTTTAATGAGTTTTCCACTCAATTCTAAACTTTTTCTTATATTAAACACTCTTCAATTCAATTTAGACAATTTCTAGATAATTGTTGAATGTAGATATAATCGAATACATACATATTTATGTATCTACTGCTTCTTTTAAAGAATTAATCAAAATCATGCATTGTTTTTGTTGTAAGTATATACATATCTATCACAAGATTATTTTTTTTAAAGCAAATTCTTATGTTGGTGACGAGAATAATTGTTAGCTTTATTTCTTCTACGAACTAGATTAATACTGCGTTCGCTTCAAATTTACACAAGTTTCTCTTTTAATTTATATCACAACCGATGGATATACGCACTTTTCGGACACTGATATTTAAAATTTTTGTATAGTACTACGAACCTTATACATCGAATTTAAAAACAAGCCCTTGTTCTCTCACTTTAATTGTTCGACAATAAAGTTAAAGTGATATGTAAAGAGTGAGAGCAAACGAGAAAATATAATAAGCGAGAGAGATGTAACGAGTGTAGGAGGGAAATGAAAACAAAAGACACTAAGTAGAAAAATGAGAGATTTGAAGATCCGCTCGATATGTCTGGTGTTTACAAGTAGGTAGCTGTCGAGTATCGATCGTTGCCTGGGAATGCCAAGTGTAGTAAATTTAATGGTGGTAGCACAGAAAGAAAACAAATGTTATCCGGAGTGTTTTTTAATTATTCTTTTTGATGTTTTTAAAAATGCCCTTAGGTACGCGTCGATGAACATCTGAAATAAGCAGAAAAAATATGATTTTTTATTGATTGTCGATGTATGTATGTATTTTGTAAGATTTTTTTTGTATATGTAGTATGTACGTTAAGAACAGATACGTTTAATATATTTTGCATAGTGCATATATTTACACTATGAACTTAATTATTTATAACATATTTTAAATCACTACTTCATTATCCAAACATTAATTCAAAACACAAGAATGTGCGTTATACATATAAATATATATATTTTTTAGGCCAAACATGTACTAACAGATACAGAAATTCTTACATATGTGATAACCGAAAAATGGGCATATAATATGTAAAATCTATTTTTTGCTCATGAAATTAAATTATTTATTGTCCAATTTTCTTGTTTTGTTTTCTACTTTCGCGAGAAATTTTTGGACTCTTAATTCTCAAATTAGATTAGTCAAATTTTAAAAGTCCCTTAAAATATTTTCGACAATATAGCAGAATTATTAATGCATGGTTTCTTTTTGATGTAATAAACATTTTTTCATATTTTCTAAATTTATAATATGTTCATAAATATTGGTAACTAGCGAACCCTGCGTGATTCGTTACCACATGCAAAATACAAATAAAAAATTACCAAAATGTTTCCTATATAGAACTTTTTCATTAAGCACTGTGTATGTTTAGATTGAACAACAAAAAAGTACCAAAAAAGGCTTCTTGTAGATTATCTTTTATTCAGGTGCCTACATGTTGAATTTTATAATTTTGTAATTACTACTATAAAAAACTCAAAAATACCACTTGAACAATGTAAAAGGGCTAAAAATATCCCTTTTAAAAATGTTCTTTAATAAAAAACGTGATTCATGTGTTTCGGTCCCAAACTTGAAATTTAAAGAGTAACATAAAGAATGTTAAAGTACCAAAGAGTATCCTTTTAAATTTTTATTCAGTCAGAACCTAAAATGTTTGTTTCTGAGTTCAACTTTGTGGAAAAATTTTAACGGACCATTTGAGGATCGATTATGTTATTTAAAAATGTGTATAATGTGCTTTATGTTATATAACATACAAAAAGTACCATTTGAAGAACGAAAAAGTAGCAAAGTGCTACCTCTCATATATTCTCAACAGTCATGTTAAATTTCATTAACAATTGAAATGATCAAACAGTGGAATAAGTGAGATTAAGTTAACAAAATTATATATCAAAAAAAAAAACTTAAACGATTCAAATCTGCAGCTAAATTTTTGTTTGTATCACTGATATTGTGTAAGATTATTAAAAATTCTTTTTTTTCCCATTTTTTACGCCCAAATTTACAAAAAACCCTACTTAGTGGATCTACATAACCAAAAACACATACGCTTTCAAAATTGCATGCGATGATGAATCAGTCAGTTAGTTATGCAGCACTTTT
>NC_060954.1:22569790-22582290 GCF_022045245.1 Lucilia cuprina
ATAATTTTTAGGGGTCACGTTATTTCGTCAAATATTTGATAGGTGTGAACGTTGCTTAAGTAAATTAAAAATAGTATGTACTAGGGTATTCAATTATGTATGTATCTTAAAAGCGAATTTTGTAAACATTTGTTATATTGAATTATTTTTAAGTGTTCGAAACCGGATGTTGAGTTAAGTCTTTTATTATTTACTTCATTATATTAATTTTGATTTATCAATTATGTATATACATATGTATGTAAAGCTATGTACACACTATCAATTTTTTACGAAAATCGTAACCATTACATTTAAAAAACTTTTTTATCATACATGATTATTGTAATTAAAAGTAATATCAAAGCATATATTTTAACTATAATATATGTATGCATGTGTTTATTAAAAGGATATCCAAATGTCAAGTGTTCCGTGTTCACGTTTTTACAAATAGTTTAATATAGTACGTGTTCTTACGTTTATTAAAATTTGCATTTCATGTTTTTTAAGAAATATTTTGTCTGGACGATTTCATTCAGGAATCTAGCTTACATACATACGTATGTACGTATGTATGTATGTATTCGTATTTCAATTGTCTGATACTTTTGAAAGACTAAAATTTATTTTATAAACAATTTATAAATCAAATCTCGTATGGAAATATTGCTTTATGAATCTTTTATAAAATAAAATGTTTATGAGTAAAGTGGTTAAAATAATAACATTTTATAAACAAAACGCATATTCATATTTTTGATATTAGTTTTTTATAATTTTATTTTAAAACAACTAACAACTTCATCAACCGCCACTGATAGCTGCTTTCAAATCGTTTATATATAGCATTTTCCATACCAATCGTAAATTTATATTGTGTAACAATATATTTGTAATTTCGCAGGGAAAAAAGTACCAAAAAAGGGAAAAAATATAATTTTAATTAATTTGGAAAAATAGTTAATTTACTAACATAAAATAAGGATATATAGTACTTTTTTAAAATATAAATTTTTCTTAAGTAAGTGCAGATTGGTATCTTTTTAGTTTTATCTGTGATATATTAATTTAAGCACGGAGTCTTTTGCAAACCAAATTTTGAAAAAGTCTATTTTTGGGTGAAAATGGTGGAAGTTATACTTTTTTATTAGTACTTTCCACTTCGGTACTTTTTCGTTCTTTAAATATTAAATACTCTTTGTATGTTATTTAACATGAATCCAAAACACGGTCTTTATTGAATAAGACTTTTTAATAGAGTATTTTTTATTTCTCAAATGGTACTTTTTAAATTTTCTAAAATATTTATTGCCTTATTCATAAACATTTATCAAAGATTTTTATAATAAATTATGTATGTATGTGTGGACTCTTTGGTACTTTTAAATTCATCAAATATTAATCCCCTTATTTTGTAAAAGATTTTACCATACGTTGAAAATATAAAAACAATTTATATTAAAAATGAAGTGAAGTGAGGGGAAGGGATTTACAAAATAACCCCCTAAATTTTCGATTCTTTAGAATGTGAACCCGAATTTATAGAAGAATATTTTTATACTCTTAACTAACAAACCAAAGTCCTTGGTTCGTATTCTTACTGGTTCTATTTTATTATTGAAAACAAAACAACTTACTCAACAACTTCTTTGTTACATAGGGAGTTGAAGAAGTACATTTACTTCTTCAACTCCCTATGTAAGTATTTCCTGGACAATAGTTGGTATACCTACAGAATACTATCCACATAAATATAAGTTAAAAAAAATAAATTGAATTGAAGCAGGTAAAATATATTTCAAAATTTTATGGTCTAACATTTGTAAATTTCCCATAATTAATGTTTAACATATTGACAATATAAGGGCAGAGTTAATTTAATAATGTGTATTTAAAACACATACACATATGTATGTACCTATAATACCCCGTTAGAAATTCGGCAGTCGATAATTAGTAAGTAAAGTAATACATTTCCAGATAACTTCTACTGATTGACTAATCCTTGACTAGTACAATGTAGTGCAGATTTCTTACAAAATTGTATATACGTTTACCGAATAATTACAAGTTAATATATGTTTGTATTGTGAAATTAGAAACATTATAGTGGGAAAATTAAAAACAATTTGCTTTTGGTCGAATTGAATTTTTTATGGTAAATATCTTCTAATCCAATTCTCCACATCTGGTATAAATTTGAGTTGATAAAAATTTATTTAGAGTGTGTGCAAAACAATAGCAAATTGCTGTTAAAAGTGACGTATATGAGGTGAAAAAATTTTACTAGCTCATTAGGCAACATAAATTTCTGACAAATGAAAATAAAAAATTCACAAACCAAAAATTAAATGAAAAACAAAAATTTACACTTTAATTTCAAAATCCATTTCATATTAAAACAAGTATGAATGTATAGTCGGACATTGCCGACTATATAATACCCTACACCAGTCAGTATGTTAAATAAGTGGATAATTTTAACAAATAAAGCATTTAATTTGTTCTTTAACCGTATTGTGGAACATTTTTACGTATAATTGACAAAAAACAAGGGGAGTTTGTATAGGGGCTAAAGTCAAATGAGGCCCGATCACTATAAAAATTAGTAGCGTTGTTTATCGTTCTAAAAATAAGTTTTGCGGATTTTTGTTGACATAATAGAACATTTAACGTAATTATGAGCGTAAAGGCCCTATTCGGGGGGATTTATGGGGGCTAGGTGAAATAATGGACCGATTTCAACCATTTTCAATAGCGTTCGTCCTTGAACCAAAAATATATGTATATGCCAAATTTCATCAAATTATCTTGAAAATTGCGACCTGTAGCGTGCGCACAAGGATTACATGGACAGCCGGCTAAACGGACGGACATAGCTAAATCGACTCAGAAAACGATTCTAAGCCGATTGGTAACTTTAAAGTGGGTATAGGACATATATTTTTGTATGTTACAAACAGTGTTTAAATAACTAGACAAGTAGCTGCAGTAACGAAAAATAACTACTTTTGTAGTTAAAAATTTTCAAAAACTAGCAGCAAATCATTTACTATTACTACTGCTACCTTTAGATTTTGGTAGCAGTAGTTAAAGATGTAGCAAAAAATAAAAATTTTAATAACAGTAGTTGAGTCATTGGTATTTAAATATTTTAATGTAGCAATTGAATACTTCAAATAGTAGCACTAAATATTTTCTTCATGTAGCAATAAATGTTATATTTTTCAACAATTAAAAATTTGGTAGCATTGCTACTTTATTTTGGTAGCAGTTCTAGGTAGCAATGCTAATCAAATTTTTGGTAGCTTAAAATTTTGGTAGCATAAAAATAATTTTTTTATTAGAATACAAAAAAATACGTCATTCAGAAAAAAGGCACAAGCTGCGGGATTAAATTTAGGACTTCGATTTGTGGGCCTTCTAAAGACATATTTACGTATTATAAAGTTGCGATATTAATTTCTCATTATGTTCACTACTAAAAGGGTTCATGTATATTTATCAAGGATTATTTATCAAATTTTGTATGAAAATTTTTTTCATAAGATTTTTATAAGTTCTAATGAATATAAATTCTTCGACTGAAAATCTTATAAAAAGCCTTCGACAGATGACCATCTACAAGCCTTTTTAAATAAGCATGTATAATTAAAACGATTTTTCAATGCGACTTGATGTACATGTGTCTATAGAATAATGCCTTTAGTAAGGCCCATATACTGAACATTTTTCCCGTTGGGATATGTGTATTTGTTAGTTTATTTTTAGTTTTCGAAGTTTTTTACTTTTTCTTTTGCTACTTCAATTTTTATTCTATTGCTACCTCAATTATTTGGTAGCAATAGAATAAACAACTAGTAGCAAAGATTTCTATTGCTACTTTTCAAAAGTAGCAATAAAATTATTTATATTTTTAAGCTACTACCCCAATTGTAGTTTATGTTTTATTTAGACCTATTTCTACTTCTACTAATTTATTACTACTGCTATATTTGAGATTTACTTTTTTATAAGTAGCAATAGTTTTAAAAATGTATGATTATAAAGCAAAACAAATGCCACTGCTACAACTTCAGACAATTGTTTAGAGCAGTAGTTAAAGCAATAATATAATTCTTGGCAGCAAACGTAGTTTTTCTAACACTGGTTACAAACAGCAGCACAAAACCAATATACCTTCTCAACTAAAGTGGTGTATGGTATAATTACAATCCAACGTAGAACTTCGCTATCAATTTGAATACACTCTTAATATGAAGTTTAAGTACCCTGCAGTCGTGGCGTTATGTGGTAGTAGTGATATTACATTTCATTTCATATTACTATTAGCCACAAAATTTGTTCACAACAATTCCTTTGAATAAAGCGGTTATTCGTGTTAGAAACTTAAAAATGAGTTTTCATATAATCAAACTTTGTCTTTCGTATTATTGGAAATTTACATTAAAGAGCTGTATCTATCTTTTTCTAATTTTATTATAAAAAAATTTAATCCAATAATTGTCAAAAACTAGATTATGGTTTATAACATATAGTATATATGCGAAACTGATTGTCAAAGACCCCACTAAAGTGGTGTAGGGTATATCGGGTTAGTGCTGATGTTTGTATCGTATAAAAATATTCGCCCAACACCTTAAAGTCGATTTGGCACACACGCTTTTTTTGACCCTAGGACGAAGCCTATTGAAACAGAACCCCCCGGAAAGGGCTTCTGAGCTCATAATTATGTTAAATATACCTGTATGTCGATAAAAAACGGCACAACTGTGTTTTATACTAGCCTTGATGACCTTGCCAAATTTCGTAAAGATCGGGCCTTATTTGACCCTAGCTCCCATACTAAGTCCTCTTCAGAAAATTACTTGAATATCCAAAATTAACTTATAAACACAAATATCGCAATGAAATTCAGCAAAAATAAATATTATTTAAATATATTCACAAAACTTTATCGGGCTTGGTCCATATTTGCTCCTAAAATTTTAAAAAGGGACAGATAATCTTTATTTCTTGAATCGATTTAGCTATGTCCGTATATGTGAACCTTGTAATCAAACTACATGTCGCAATTTTTAAGATAATTTAATGAAACTTGATACAAACGTTTATTTTGGTTCAAGGACGAAGCCTATTGAGAATTATTAAAATATATTTATTATTTTACATAGCCCCCATAAAACCGTATCCCACAAATAGTGCTTTTGATCCTATAGTTATGTTAAATATTATAGTATCTCTACCATAATTAGCAAAACTTAGTTTTGTGCAAGTCTAAATGATATGATAGGGTTCATTTGACCTTAGCTCCCATACAAAATCCCCTTTAGAAAATGTTTTAAAAATCAATAAACACAAGTAGGAATTAGGACAAAAAACAAATTAGTACCTTTATTATTATTTTTACAAATTATTCACTGTTGTAGGATTTCTTATGGTCGGCCAGGTCCGACTATAGACTCTTGTTTTTTATTAAAAATATTTTATCGTAAAGTGGTAATCAAAGTATAGCAAGTAGTCCGACTCTTGGCAGGAGTACCTAACTCTAAGAATGTGTTAGTAAAAAGTTGGGTAGAAGGGGGACCATACGTCATGATCTTCTATTATTCCAGGGACAAAAATGGTAAAGATATAAAGTCCCCTTCAAAATTTGACTAAAATGTCCACTGTTTTGTTGAACAATAAATGGCTTAAGTTATCTGTTTATTTGTGAAAACTTAATCACATTTTACTTTTTGTAAAAAAAAGTATTTTATCGTAAAGTAGTAATCAAAGTATAGCAAGTAGTCCGAATCTTGGTAGGAGTACCTAACTCTAAAAATGTGTTAGTTAAAAAGTAGGGTAGAAGGGGGACCATACGTCATACACCATAGCACAAAAAGTTCACACAGTAAAATATTTTCACAGCCCTTTGAAAAACAAATAATCATGTCTGCCTCCCATCATATCGAGGGACTATATTCAATATATTCTATATATAGAAGAGAAAAAACTGTTTAATTCGCAAGTGGAGATTTTTGAGTTTTTTTACGACTTTATTCGAAATTGTTATATAAAAAGAATTTAAAATTTTGTAATATTTGCAAAAGTATTCACAAATTTCAGAGATGGGGGTAGTGCACTAATTTTTAACTATCACTAATTATTAGTGGTAGTTCAAAATTATTCACTACTTTTATTTAAGTTTAGTGATGATTTGAAAAATATAAGCCTCACTCAATAATAG
The DNA here is from genome assembly GCF_022045245.1 of Lucilia cuprina. NCBI lineage: Eukaryota > Metazoa > Arthropoda > Insecta > Diptera > Calliphoridae > Lucilia > Lucilia cuprina. Next base: position 22,576,002 of record NC_060954.1, read on the forward strand.
TGATAGTGATATTCAGTGTTGCCAATTTAGCACTTTTAGTGCTAGATTTAGCATATTCCTTACTCATTTAGCACCCAAAAATATAATCTAGCACCTAGCACCCTTTCTAGCATTTTTCAAATATTTTTTGGCACTTTTTTAGAACTATTTATAATATATTTTACATATTTTGTTTTCGCCATTTTAATAGTTTTTTCTGTAAAAATTTGTTTACAAAATATGTGTAATATAAAAATAAGTATTTGTAGAATTATCGATTCGTATAATATTCAAATGAAATAATTTGTATATGATTTTTATAATTCAAAAATTCTAAACATTTTTTAGAGCTATTTAAATTATCCCAAAAAATCTACTACTAACAAAAAATTGTTTCAATATAGATACTATAGAGAAATTCGCGCCACAGGCAGAATATATCAAAAAAATTAACAATGCATAGTACATACGTTTTTAAGAGTTTTCCATTTTTTGGAATTGTAAGAATATGTATGTTAACAAAAAAGTTTTACAAGTTATCACAAATTGGTTTTATATTTGAAAACTAATTTCAAATATTTTGTTAAAATTAGTAAAAACTTTAAGTTAGACATAGTACAAAAAATTAAATTTTGTGTCTTTTTGATTCGAAATATTATTATAATTTCAAACTCAATTTCAAAAATATTCACATCCAAAAATTTCAAATGATCAATTCTGGGATTACTTCTTAAATGATTTTTTAATTCAAATTGTTGAGATTGAAATCAATTTTGGAAACAGTCAATTTATATTTCAAAATATTTTCAACAAATTTGATATATTTTTCACTGGTTTTTTAAATGCCGTATTTAAATCATCCCAAAATAAGTGGATTTGGTAGGTTCGCGTACTAAGCTAAAACATATATTTATGCAGTTGAAAATAGTACAAAAATAAATAGAAAAATTCTAAAAGATCGATTTCGAAAATCCACTTTTTGGGATTGTTAAAGTAAATAAATTTGGGTGCCTCGGTAGGCTATATGCTATATGTTTGTTAGTGTGCTAGACAGTCTGGGGTTGTCGGTTCAATTCCTACAAGATACTTTGATCTTAATTTACCCTGCTCGGTAAATTGGGTTGAGTATAATTTGTAATTGTATTGTAATGGCTAAATAAATAAATATGTATATAAAATTAGTGTTAAACTCGTTCCATTAGAAATGAAAAAAAAAAACAATATTTTCTTAGCACTTTTTTCTAGTATTTTTTCTTTATTTTTAGCACTTTCTAGCATTTTTTTGAAAAAAAACCTAGCACTTTTTTCCAACTAGGTTTTGGCAACACTGGTGATATTTAAAATTTTTAATTAAAAATAGTTAAAATATTTGTTTTTACAGCCTAGTGAAATAAATTTTTCTACACTAAATTATTAGTTCATAAAATATTCCTGCACTATTTTTGTTTTCAACAGAGAAATGTTTCACTCAATTGAAAGTTTAAGTTAATAGGTTATTATATTTAAGGAACAAAGTTGTAAAAAAGGTATTTAAATACAAAAATTACACAATTACAATAAAAACAGAAATAACCAAAACATAATACAGTTAAAATTAGCCATTATTGGCTTTAAGTAAAACCAGTTTTTCGAAATTGGAATCACTTAATTTATTTCTCCGAGGAGAGTCCACCATTCCGCTAAAAGAAAATAAACGTTCTAGTGGAGCAGAAGAAGGCAAAGGCGTGTTAAATTTTAAAAACATTTGCCTTATTTGTGGATATTTGTTGAGGCTAAAAATATCGGTCTACGAGCTTAAAAGGAAAGCACGTATTTCATTGTGTATACCTTCTTTTAGAACAAATGTTAAAGGCCATAATATTAAAGATATTAATAAATAATAATAAATTAAAAAAATAGTGCAAAGAAAATTATTGAAGCCTTTTGTTAGTGACTGTTCAAATATTTAAAAAATATGAATGCTAAAAATATAAGCTTCACTACCACTAAGCTGATGAAAATTAGTGAAAAATATATTTTTTGAAATAATATTTAGTGCTAGTAAAATATTGATTTTGGTACAAAATCAATGTTATATGGTTAAACACGTCAATAAAATTAATAAAATTTGTATCATAATGAGCAATATCTCGAAAACTTTTAAACCGATTTGTGTTCAGCATGTCCAAATTAGTGAAAACACTTATTTTGTAACAGAAAATTATCCAAAATAATAGAGTTTGAAGCAATTTTTGGATAAGATATAGAGTTTTGCATTCAGAATTTTTCTTTTTTTTAAGATAGAGAAATTTAAAAATTGCTCTAAAATTGCTAAAAAATTCTTTCATTTGAAATTTATGTCACTGGTGCGCGATAGCTCTTTGGATATTTTGCCATCAAAATCGTATTTTCATGAAAATGACAGATAGAGACTATTGAATATAATCCCTCGATATGTAAAGTTAATGTTTCAAATTTTCAGGGATGATAGATAATCGATAAACGAAAACAAAATTTGATAATGCGATAAAATCGATTACTTAGTTTTCAAATTATTCGCTTTGGCAGATGTGCCACTATGGCTATGATCCCCCTTCTACCCTACCTAACTCTAAATATGTGTTAGTAATACAAATGTATATGTATTGGTGCATTCTAAACACACAAAGTTTTATAAAAAAGTTAATACCAAAAATTGAAACTCTGTAAATCAAAATCTAACAACAACAAAAATTAAATGTCAATAATTAGAAAAAAATATTTTTTTCTAGTTTAAGAAAATTAAACAAAATTTTGTGTGAAAAGTGAGATAAAATATTTTAATATATTACATATAAGATTTTTCCTTTGTACTATTTATACCCTAAACTACTTTAGTGGGGAGGTTATATTGGGTTTTTGCTGATGTTTGTAACGCACAATAATATTGGACCTATACCCACCTTAAAATATACTAATCGGCTCAGAATCATTTTCTGAGTCGATTTAGCTATCCGTCCGTCCATGTAAAGCTTGAAGGTAATTTAATGAAATTTAGTATGATCTACTATTGTTCCAGAGACAAAAATGGTAAAGATATAAAATCCCCTTCAAAATTTGACTAAAATGTCCACAGTTTTATTGAACAATAAATGGCTTAAGTTATCTATTTATGAAAACTTAATCACATTTTACTTCTTGTAACAGGCGTAGGGTATTATATGTATTATCTATATATTATCTATCTAACGAGGTATAAAACATAAGTATATATCAAATGAAAAACAATAAAGTAAATGACAATTTTTTAAAAAAATCATGCATTGATTTGTCTTTGACTTGCATGCAGAAGTGATTCAAACAAAAGAATGTTATTTGTCTCTCGATATTAATATTTTATACTTTCTTGGAAAGATAATTTTCTTTTGAAGATTACATTGCACATTGGGGCAAAGGTACTTAAAACATTGCGATTAATAAACTGCAAGGTTTTGATATTAGTGTTTGGTATCAATGAAAAGAGAATTTCTCCTGTATTATATACTAGCTAATACCCGGTGTGCTTCGCTGCCCAACCAAATTAATACCAATTAATATTTATTTAGTTAGTAAGTTTATAATAACCAAAAAAATATTTATTTAGTTACTAAATTATTCATTTAAATTCTAAAATAATTGATTAATGATCTTTTTATTTCTTACTTGCTAAAATTTAATATATTCTTTTATTTTTAAAAAAATAATTCATATTTTTATGCGTTGCTTTATATAATATTTTCTACCCACTCAAAAATTTTTGAAAATTTTAACCACAATAGTTTTCCAGATTAATATGTTACATATGAGAGATGCCAAAATATCTATCTATCTATCTATCTATCTATCTATCTATCTATCTATCTATCTATCTATCTATCTATCTATCTATGAAAAATTGGAATTATCCAACAGTTTTCATGATATAAGACATTTTTTATTTAATTTCCACCGAAAAGTCCACCATGGCTCAAAAACTAAAAGTCATCAAAAATAAAATTTCAACTTCTATTATTATAGAAAAAGATTCAAATTTTATTAAATTAAAGACCACAAAGACCACTATGATGAGAAATCGGGATTAAAAGTTACAATAATATTTCAGGCATATTTTTGCAACTTAAGTAGCATTTGCTTTTAATAGTTTTTATTATTTTAAAGGCTAATATTTAAATAGGCTTTTATCGAAAATATTTGTTGGAATAATAGTTATCTTAAAACATACAAATATAAAAAGATAAAGATCCTTAAAAGGCAAAATTTTGGTTTTCTTTCATAGAATTTTAAATACTTATTACGTTCGTCACGTTGAAACAGGATTTATACCGATAAATTTTTAGTTGGCATTCAGAAGTATTAAAAACTTTGTATCTAAATCAAGTTTAGTATATAGAACTCAATTTAAAAGAAAACAAATTCTAAGCGGGTTTATTTTTTATAGAATTTCAAAGTCTGTCACGTCACATTACATAAATCAAGTGCAACCTTCGAATTGTGAAATATTGTTATTTAAAAAGATGTGATATTTATGCAATTTATTCAATTAGGTAATAGTTATGATTTTTTAGTTGATAAGTGGAAGAAACAGCACAGAAATTTAACAAATGATATTTTTAACAAATGTTTGAAAAAAAAGTGATTTTCGGATATCGGCTTTATATAGGAGTTATGACCGATTATTGTATTATCATCAGAAGGGTCAGTAGTTGTACATTTGAAAGTTTTTTGAGTGTTTGTATTATCAGGATGGCAAATTTTTAGTTATATTACCCTGCAGGAAATGAAACGATAATTGTCTTAATGCCACTAGTACTATTACTAGAACAAAAGACACTAGTACAAATTGGGTTAAAGTTTATATGGAAAAATACTAGTACTAGGAGTAGTTGAATGGCGCCACTTGTAGACTGATTTATGTTTGTCATGTGTTGGAAAAAATAATTTTTTTAATTTATTAAAATATAATTCTGAAACATTTTGCCTAAAAAGGACATTTTCAAACATATCCCTTTTAATGTGTATGCAAATTTAGATCCGGTTGCAGCAAATCCCTATGTAAGTACGTTTATTAAATTTAAAAACTGCAATAAGTTTAATATTTGTTTTATCGTACGCAAATGTTTTTATAACGAAATGGAGATATGTACCTGAATGGAATTTTTGGACACAAAAAATCAATGATATCAACGTTGGTGATTCGGAACTGATTTCAGAAAGAAAAGCTTTATGTGTTGGAGAAATTCTGAGAACACGATACGTATTTAACGCAATATAGACCCTTACAAAAGTATATCTTTGTCTTGGTCTTTGGTTTTCCAACTTTTTTAAATTGTTCTAGCCTCTGTTATTAATTATATAATGACTTATGTATAATTCATCGGTTTTGTGACTACATAAAGCTCAGTCAAATGACAAATTTCCAGGTGATTCTTTATTTACATTTTATTATAACTAGAATATAAATTTGTATGTATACGTGTAAGAGAACATATGTTTGTATGTACATATTGAGATGAAAATTCCCTACTGAATAAACAAGTCATCGCTCAACGATGTGGAAATAATTGAATTTATAATAAAAACCACCCAATGGGTGGATGTCATCATAAGTGTATTATATATATATATATTATATATATATATATATATATATAATATATATATATATATATATATATATATATATATATATATATATATATATATATATATATTAATATATATATATATATATATATATATATATATATAATATATATATATATATATATATATATATATATATATATATATTGGAAAACTTTAAATATCGTTTTATACGAAAAAAATATGTAAACCTAATTTCAAGGCCGTTCTATATTGATTTTAAACATCTGTATTAAGACCTTAAGATGAAGTTTCATTTATCTATCTAAAATTACACATTTTTTAATTTTTAGACTATATTTTAATTTTTATTATAACTTCAATGGTAAAAGGAATATATATATATATATAATATATAATATATAAATTATATATATAATATAATATATATATATATATATATATAGATATATTATAATATATATATATATATATATATATATACTATTATATATATATATATAATATATATATATATATAATATATATATAATATATATTTATATATATTTATGTATTTAATTTTAAAATTTAAGAACGTCACAAGAGGAGATCTTAAATAAATAAATTTTAGAAAAATAGTTTTTAGGGAAAACTATTTACATCTAAGCTCCAAACTTTATTGTGGAGGGAAAATTCAATATTGTCCCCTTTTCAAAATCAATTAGTT
>NC_060954.1:22587290-22593254 GCF_022045245.1 Lucilia cuprina
ATGGAACATATTTTTCACTAGTAATCCATAATTTAAAAAAATAATATAATTTTATAATGAACATTTTTAAATATCGTAAGCGACACATCGTATGTGACAGCTTTTTCCCCTAACTTTTTTTTAGGTTATAAAATATATATTTTAAAAATATATGGATACACACATTTCAACAATTCAAAAGGAGTAGGAAAGTGCAGGACATGGCCAACCTATATACATGTTTAAGCAATTTATAGATAATAATAAAGAACTGGAGTTATATGGCGACTAGGGTCAAATATGGACTGTTCCTAATAAAATTCTAGGGTGTGATTTTAATTTATATAAAACTTATTTGTGCCAAATTCTATCATAATACTAGTGATTAAAGGTGAGTCCAATCGTTATGAAAATCGACATAAAGGTTTAGGCTTATAAACATTTTAGATTTGATTTTTGAAGATATAGTGTTATAATTTCATGGCGGCGAAGTGTAAAAATAGACCGATTTCAAAAATTTTCTTTGGTGCTACAGAAGATCATATGAATTATGTTCAAAAATGCAGAAGTTATAGGGTTTTATTTTTAGTCGTGGTTTACATATTCATGGAAATGCCTATATGTACTGTCCCTTTTTTATCCATACGAAATTCCGAATGTGTGTCAAAATTGTTATTTTACATACGATTCATAATTTTTTCTATCACTTCTGCCTGTGTTTTTCCATATGACATAACCTATAAATGTAATCAAGGCTGTATTTTTAATGTGTAAAAATTATAAATTAGTTCATTAAAAATTAACAAATACTTATTTTTTCATGTTCTTTATTCATTTTCTTCAATTCATTTTTTATGTTTGTCACACGAAAATGGAGCACGCTTTAATAGAAAAAGTTTTTCATATGCAATGTTTCATGTCGTCTAATAGCACCTTAATATGAGAGGTGCCCTCATGAGTAGTCCGCCAATTTATTACCCAAAATGTTTAAATATATGCTAAAGATATTCGTGAAAAATTTAAATAGTTTCCACGATAAACGATTTTTTTATATAATTTATATGGGAAGTACATTACCCCCTAATGCTAGTCCTACATAATCATATTGACGCTAAAGTGGCTACGACAAAATTTGAGGACTCTAACTGTTATAAATATCTCAAATATACGGATTTAATATTTTCTTTATATGAGCGTGTCTCCTCGCACAGGTAGCCTATTACCTATTCCACATGTACAGGAATACGTTGTGAAAAATTCAAGAAAATCGGTTCAGCCGTTTAGTCGTCTATAACGTTCAAACATACAAACGTTCAAGCACATTCATGTTTATATATAGAACAAGTAAGAGTTCTATATTTCACTGTGTCGAGTCTTATATACCTTTCTCCATGATGTGTTACAAAAAATCACTTTTACTACAAAAATCACTTATAAAACGAAACAGTATCAGAAATCACCTAGGTTCTAGGTTCAATATATAGATTTTTCAAAGTAATTCTAAAAAATTCCAAAAAGTAGCGTTTAAAGAACGACAACGACAGGTATACAAAATCTAATTTACAAACCATTCATAAAATAAAATTTTGTTTGTCAATAAGTGGGCTAAACATATAAATCGAATAAAAGACACAGAAAAACAAACATAATAAACAACGCAATAAACCAGCCTACATAAAAATATACGAACAGAATTCACAAAATGAAAACAAAATACACAGCTTAATAAAACTACCCTGCAAGCAACTCAAAAAAATTTTAATGCATTATAAGTTAATTTTTTCAGATAGTTATGGTTTACTCTTAGATTATTTTCAAGGCCGGCGTCTTTTGGGCAGTGTTTATTGGATGATCTTATTACGCATCATAAGAATCTAAAACAAATTTAACTAAAATTATAGCTCATCTAAGAACAGGATTACCTGTAGGAAATCAGATAAAGGTTTTAAACTGACAAATTTCATAACATTCACTCTAATTATAATCGAAAGTTCCTAAAATTAAATAATCCTTTTACAACAAAAACTTTTTAAGTTTTAAATATGAACTTTTTGTAAATGTTTTTATTATAAATGCTTAAATATATAAAAAATCTGAAATGTTAGGTTTTTAAGGCTAAATAAGACCACTTTTAGCTCAGGGGTCACCAACGTGCGACACGAGTTTGTAAGCAAAGGGGGTAAAGAAGAAAGGGAAGTAGCAAAAGACTAATCTTAATTTGAGGGTTTTTTTGTATCTCTTTTGTTTATTTATTTACTAGATTTTTGTACCCGGCGTTGGCCGAGATTTTAAGAAGTTTCATATCATTATACTTAAGTATTCCCCCGTCAGAGTAAACTAAAAAATCTGCTTTATGTCCATAGATCAATTTTTTACATTTTTCAACATTCAGAAATATAAAAATTTCGTTAACGTAAATAACATAACATAGTATGTATTTTCGAAATAAAAAATGTTACTCATTTTACCCCTCAGTAAGAGATAAATTCACATATTTTTTTTGCTAATTTATAAAGCTAAAACATTCCAAAATTATAATTTTAATACTATGTAGTAAGGTAAAACTATAATATACATATTTAACTTAGGAGAAAAAATAATTCTTGACTTAAAGCATAAAATGCTAATTTTTTTCACTAACTTCTTCATGTTTCGAAAAAAAGCTGAAGGTCTCCTTATGAAGAAACTCCTTAAAATTTCTTTGTAATCTTAAAAAGATTTAAAATAAATTTAATTGAATTTGAACACAGTCTCAAAAATACTACCCTTACCCTCTTTCTCCATTTATTATTCAAATTTATGTATTTTGTTTAATATATTTTGTATCATTTCAGAAACCGATGTTGTAGAACATTTGATGAAAGATGAAAAGGAACCTTTTCATCTTTAATGATGTTTTGTAAAAATATTTGTGAAAAACACATTTTTTTTGACCGATTATTAAGAAATATTAATAAAAAAAATATATTTCTCAAATTTCATAAAAGTACAAAAAATGCAGCAAAAAAAAACACATAATTAGTAGTTTTTCCCATTTAGTTTGAAATTCTTTTTCCAGTATTACCCTCTAGGGGTGGACTTTCGAATACACATATCTCTGAAACTAAAAACTCATCGTCTGAAATAAGTTCACTTTAGAACGAAAAAAATCTGACTTAAAACATAGAAGTAAAATTTTTCTTGTTTTCGCCTTATCTCTTATTTCGAAAAGAAACTTTAAATGCTTAATCAAAAATGTTTTGACTTAAGTATAGACAATAATTAGTATTTACTCCCAAAAGTACGAATTTTGTCCCTTTTTTATCCACATACCCCTTATGACCCAAGTTTTGGAAAACAAAATAGTCTATCACACCATACACCTATATAACTAACTATGTTTCAAATTTAAAGAAAATCGAATTTCAAGGACGAAAACTATTGAAAATGATCTTTATTTCGCATAGTCCTCCTACAATCGCACTCATAAATATGGGTTTTGAGCTCATAAATATGTTACATGTTCTTGTGTCACACCAAAAATTGGCAAAACTTAGTTTTATATAAGTTTTTATTACACTGCTGATTTTCGTAATGATCACATCCCTCATATAAAGTCCCCTTCATAAAATGACTTAATGGTTCAAATTCACTTATAAACAGTGTTGCCACTTTGGTTATTATTAACCAAAATTGGTTACTTTTATTTTGCATGCGTACATGTGAAATATTTTTTCGTTTTGGTTATTTTTTGCAAACAATTGAACTGTTTGCTTTTATAATAAAATAAATTGAATAAAATTGAAAAAACTTCTTTTATCTCTAGTTATAAATCAATTATGTATGTAAATATACATACCGTGCTGTTTTGAGTTTTGGTAATATGTGGATTTTTTTTTACTATTCGTAATTTGTTTATTACTGCAATTTATACATCTACTGGTTATACTTATGTGCACAAAGGTATTTTTCGATATCTTAATTGGTTAGGATTTAGCAAAAGTACCTATGAGTTTTCCACATATTAAATGAGTTGATAAAATCATAACAACACCGTAATATTATTTTATTTACACTAGTCAATCTAACACCGTTAATAATGAATCCTCTCTTTCCTTTTGATAAACTCGTACGACGAACAATAATCGCGATATATGCAAAGATTTGATACTCATGACCTTTGACTTCTACTATCTCACCATGAGTTTTAGTTCTTTATTTACATTTTCTAGATGATGTTGTATACTAGTTTTTATTTTACCGTCTTAAATTCTATATTTTGGTCAATTTGTCAGATAATTTGGATAGATTACGTTTACAAATATTGCTGAAGTTATGAATGTAATGCTAACATCCGCTACATGATATTATAATTTAAACCCAAATTTCAAACGAAATCTCCAAATCTGTACATAAAATGATAAGAATTTTATGATTTAAATATTTTGCCAAAATATTTTTTTTTGACCCAGTTTGATTGGTATTGAAAATGCGAAATATCGGTCAACGATTTCACCTAGACCCCATATTATGCCCTATTCAAAAAAGTACTATATTGCTTAAAAAAGCATCTATAGCGATGAAATTCAATATAAAAAGTTTTATTGGAAATGTATTTGTCAAAATTTATGAGGATCGGTATATAATTGAATCTACCCCTCATAAAAAGTCTCCTCTGAAAATGACTTTAAAGCTTATAACGTACTGCAATATAGAAACAAAATACAACATAATCAAAGTTTAATGGAACTAAAATATCTCTGTCAGATTTTATGAGAATTGGTCCATAATTGACCATACGTCTCATATAAGATCTCGTACAGAAAATTACTTTAACGCTCATAACTGTCTCCATAATACCATAGTATTATAACATAGTTCCACTTCAGAAAATGAATTTATTTTAATGTCCATATGTAAACATAAAACAAATAAAAGTAATTTTGTTTACTTTTTTCTTAATTTGTTTATTTTTTATTCGAATTTTGGTTAGAAAAAAAATTTTGTTGTGGCAACACTGCTTATAAACACTAATGTTACAGCGATATTCTACACAAATAACTTTATTGTAGACGTAAATCAGTTTACCAAAATTTAATTTAACATAAAGAACTTTATTATAGACGTAAATCCCATTACAAAAATTTATTAGGATAGTTCCATTAGCAACCTATCCCCATATACTTAACCCTCTTTTAGAAAATCCCTTTTTTTCAATAAATTTTTAAAATATTTCTGAATTAAAAAAAAGTAATTTAAAATAACCAACATTTATAACATAATCACTGGTGTAGGGCATCATATGGTCGGTCATGCCTAACTATAAAGTTTTACTTGTTTATTCATTTATTTTATTTATTCATTGACGTAGTTTTAATTGTCTAAAAATATGCATTTATTGAGTCCCTTTACGCAGCAAATACAGATTTCCCTTTCTTACCCTTTTTTTCCCCTAAGGCTGGGATTTCTAAATAAATGTACATATGTCTGAGACTATCAAAATCACAGTTTATAATATTTTGGCTTCAGAATAGAAACAAATCGTTCTCAAAGTACAAAAGTACTAATTTTGTCAGACTTTCGCCAAATTTATTATCTACTTCCGGTCCAATTTTTTACAACGGCTCTTTGCTATTATATATTTCTAACAAATGAAGTAGTTTAATCGAAAATGCCTTTGCTTAAGGATAGACAAAAGCAGTATTTACTATCAAATGTAATAATTTTGCTCGTTTTTTACCCATAGCCTATAACTCTCTCCAAGTATAGATCTAACTATGTTCCAAATTTTAAGAAAATCGGTCCAGGCGAACAAACAAATAAACAAACGAACAGACTTACAAAGAAATTTATAATATATATTAGGATATTAGGATTACAAATAATATACATTTTAAATATTTGCTTGTTAAATTTTAGTTATTTTTATAAAAAATATAAATAATCATATAAATAACTATAAAAATAACAATACAAAATATATATATATAAATATATAAATACAAA
>NC_060954.1:22593354-22652353 GCF_022045245.1 Lucilia cuprina
ATATATATGTGACCCGTGTTTTCGAAGTATCTTATTTAGGGACCGTACAATTTGTATATATTGGTTAGAAAATGTCTATTCATGTTTTTAAAAATTCGTTAGAACTTGTCCACACTGGAAAACTCATGTTGAGAAGAATTTTCTTAATTCTCTTTTGAAGAATCATTAATGTCTACACATAGAAACTGTTGTTTCAAAAACTACGGATTAATGGCCGGATTTTGGTACTTTTTCGTTCTGCAAAAGGTACTTTTAGAAATTCATATAATATTGAACCAAGAAATATGAAATTAAGCATGTATGGTCCGTATTAAGTGAGAACCTATAAAAGTTAGTTTTTAAATTTCTATAATATTGAACTTAGAAACATGTAATTAAGTATGTTTTGCCCGAATAAAGTGAGAACCCATACAAGGGGACTTTTTGGTACTTTTTCTTTCTTCAAAAGTTACCTTTTGAATTTTCTATAACATTGAACCTAGAAACATGAAATTATGTATGTAAAGACTGGAGTAAATGAGAATTTATAAAATGGGACTGTTTGGTACTTTTTCGTCCTTTGCCTGGCATTTTTTGATTTATCTATAAAATAGAACCGAGAAACATGAAATTATGAAGGTGAATATGCAGCAAATTAGAATCTATAAAAAGGACTTATTGCTACTTCATCGTATTTCGACTTGCACTTCTTTGAGTTTTCTATTATATTAAACCTAGAAGCATTAAATTAAGCATGTAGAGTAAATGAGAAATTGGCACTTTTTGAGTTTTGTACAAAAATAGAAGACGCGTAAAATTAAGCATAAAAAGAATCCATAGAATAAGAAGAATCTATAGAAGTACTTTATTATGTGATGACCTATAATATTCGAATTCGTTGCTCAAAAGGCACTTCTCTAATTTTCTATAATATTGAACCTAGAAACATGAAATTTACCACATAGAGACCGGGATAAGTAAGAACATATAAAAGTGGGGGTTCTGGTACTTTTACGTTCTTCAAAAAGTACTTTTTGTGTTTTTTATAATACTGATCTTGGAAACATGAAATTAAGCATGTAGAGCCCTGAGTTCTATAAAAGGGACCCTTTGGTAATTTTTCATTTTTAACCGGAACATTTTAAATTTTCTATAATAGTGATAAACATAGAATTATGTGAGAAACTATAAAAGGTACTTATTCGTTCTTTTAAATGTACTCCTTAAAATTTCTATAATATTGAACCTTAAAGCATGAAATTAACATGTACAACCCGGATTATGTGAGAACCTATAAGATGGAACTCTTTGGTACTTTTTCGTTTTTCAAAAGCTACTTTTTTCATCTTTATAATATTGAACCTAGAAGCGTGAAATTAAGCATGTAGGGCACCTTTATTTTGCTAATTTTTGCATCCTATGTATCTTTTAAACCAGTTTTAGATTTGATCATAACTCAATGGAAGACAATATTTATTTCATTAATGGATAGGGAAAAAGTACCGAAATTGAGTAAAAACGGGAAATTTGATTTTATTCATAAACATGGAGGTTTTTTTGAGTTTACGTTCCTCGACTTGAAAAAAATTTTTATTTTGTCATACAATTTTTCTATAAAATCGTATTAAATGGGTACAAGTAAAATTAGGTAGTACAACAATTTTACAAATTTGAATTATTAAAAAAAAACAAACGACTCGCTAACAATGGTTATAAGCTAGCATTTATATAACATTTATTTATGATAAATTTTATCCTGATATTAAAATAATGAAATTATGAATTTAATTAATTTTCTGAAAAGGGGTTTGTATATGATGAGATTCAACTAAGTAATTGAATTGGTACAAAAAAACATTTTTTACCAGCATCTATAGATTTTAGACGGGTTTGGCAAATTTGAAAACCAGACACTTAGAAAATTAGTGTCACTTCCAAGGTATTTCAACCTTCGTTTATTTTGTCTCACGGTGTGATTTGTGCTGCCCTTTTTTGTCATCAAGAGACCCATTTCGATATTGTTGTTCTGATAACGATATTTTTATGATTCAGCATTATCCAAATATAAGGAACATTTTTAATTGTTTCATTTGTATGTAATCAAGTTTTTTATTTAAACGATTATTTTTATTATTCATTTTCCGGTTTTTTATTAACCCAGAGGAACTCGTGTTTAATAAACAATTTTAAAGATTACATTTTGGACATAAACTAATTCGTGATTTTTTTATATTTTTGCAGATATTAAACTAAATAATGAATAAAAGTTACTCTAAAGGTACATAATCAGATTTTTTATTCTATAGTATATAATCGTTATACATACATACATTTTTAATTTTACTTACATAGATATTTATACGTGACTGAATGAATACTTTTACTTGTACGTGCATACAAAGGTACATGCGTAGTATTTATGACAAAGAAATTTTAACGATCATTTTTCCCTTAAGTAAATTGTGTTTAAAAATGGAAATTGGTGAAAATTTACTACTCTAAAACGATAGTATTTTTAAGAATAAATTGTTTTTCTATCTTAAAGTTATGGTGTTATGTACGTTAAAATTGTATATGGGGACTTTTGAAAAGGATGTCTTCCTTTAACTCATTGGAGGCAAGTACTTCCACGCTCGCTTAAAAATTGAGAGTTAAAGAAGTATATTTTGCTTACAAGTTGTTGTGTAAGTTGTTTTGTTTTTAATAAAAAAGGAGCTAAAGAGAAAACGAACCAGGGACTTTGTTTTGTTAGTTAAGTGTAGAAACTCGGTAATGGGTTGTATTTCCATAAACACTTACTTATGATTATTTACTTGCCGTTGGCATTACTTTGAAGTACTCAATAATTTTGAAATAATTTTCAGCTATTTCATTTTTTGTACATTTTATTTAGTTGCGTTTTAAGAATTGTGTTTTATAAAAAAGAAAACCACATTAACTTTGTACAACTATTATTTGACGCGCAATAAAATAGATAAGCAGTGGTAGAACATTTAACTAACAAACGGAAGTCCCTGGTTCGTATTCTTACTGGCTTCTTTTTATACCCTTCACCTTCGTAAGAAGGGTATATATAAGTTTTTTATTCCGTTTGTAATTTCTATAATATAATTTTCCGACCCTATAAAGTATATATATTCTGGTTTCTTATAGATAGCGGAGTCGATTAAGCCATGTCCGTCTGTCTGTTGAAATCAGTTTTAAGAGGTCCCCAGATATCGGCGAGATCTGAATCTTCAATAATTCAGTTAGACATGCTTTCGAGAAGATCGCTATTTAAAATCAGCAAAATCGGTCTATAAATAACGGAGATATGAGCAAAAATCCGAGACAACCTCTGAAAATTTCATCAAAGAAGCCACATTTTTTTCATGCTTTGTTAAAAAAGCAACAACACTGCAAATTGAATAAAGATGTACATGTACATGTGTGTGTGTAGATGTATTTGGATTAATTCAGCTGTGTATTTTTTATACCCTACACCACTTTAGTGTGGAGGGTATATTGGGTTTGTGCTGATGTTTGTAACATACAAAAATATTTGTCCTATACCCACTTTAAAATATACCAATCGGCTTAGAATCATTTTCTGAGTCGATTAAGCTATGTCCGTCCGTCTGGCTGGCTGTCCATGTAAACATTGTGCGCAAGGTACAGGTCGCAATTTTCAAAATAATTGGATGAAATTTGGCACACACGCTTCATTTGACCCAAGGACGAAGCCTATTGAAAATGGTTAAAATCGGTCCATTATTTCGACTAGCCCCCATACAACCGCCCTACTCCCCTTTGAGCCCTCTTAAAAAAATCTATTTTTTTGCCAAAAAAAAAGTAAAAATATTCCGAAATAAAGTTAAAAAAAACAAACCAAATGCTTAATTTTTTTAAATAATCCCCATTTTTAACATACATACTGACTGGTGTAGGGTATCATATGGTCGCCTACGCCCGACTATACATTCATACTTGTTTATGTTTGGATGCTGTTGGCGTCATTGAGTTGTGTATTTTTTTTGTTTTTGTAAATTCTGTTCGTATATTTTGATGTAGGTTGGTTTTATTCCGTTATTTTGTTTTTGTTTTTCTGTGTTTTTCGTTATGTGTGTATAGATGTCTGTTGTTTTAGATGCCTTGTGAATTTTGTTTTTTATTTCGTTTAGCGTTGTTGTTGTTCATTTTGTTTTTCTTTTGGTTTAGTAATAATGTAGACGGGAAAATTTTTAAATTTTTAAAGCTAATATGTTTAAAATATACTATGGTGAAGGGTATATAAGATTCGGCACAGCCGAATATAGCACTCTTACTTGTTATCAGGGTACAGATAGCGATCGAATTCAATTCGCTCGCGAGCGAGTTTAATTCGAGCGATTTAAATAATTAATTTTCCGGCGAATAAATCTATTCGACTCGCGAGTTTAATTTTTAATCGAGTTAATCGCGAGTTTTATAATTTTGTAAATGGAATAAATTAAAATTTATAAGGCATAATCAATTTATATATAAATATGACATAACCAAATAAGTTTCCCATTAAAATTATGTACGCGAATATATACAGTGAATCAACTAAGTTTTTTGCTTACCTTTTTTTAAGAGAATTTTGTTTTTTGTTCATAAATAAAATTACAAAAAACAGGTAAAAAGTAAATATATGTTTTCCAATTAAAAATGGAGATTGTGTAAAATGGGAAAAATTAGAAAAAATATTAAAATACAAATTTGCATTTGTTGTTGCATTTTATTATCATTCATCAGAATTTGCATGTCAATAAAGTATTTTGCATATTGAGAATTCCGGTTAATTTAATTTGGGGTTTTCAAATTATTTTTTATTTTTTTTTTTGGATTTTATTGTTTTATTGTTAAAAGGAAGAGTGTTAAATATTTTTCAATTGCGATTTGCAAAAATCATATCCACATTGGGTAAAAATGTGATGTTATTTGCCTTAAAATGTTTAAAGAATAATAATGAGGCAATTTCGATATAAAAAATTAGTTTAGATTTCTAAAACAAGTGTAAATCAATAAAATATAATTATGAAATATTTAATCAATAACATTTAAAAATATAAAATAGAGTAATAGATGAAATGATCCAAAGAATTATTAGAAAAAACGCACTGAGTGCTCTTTCAAAAACTTTAACTGCCAAAGAGAGGCGACTTGTATCTAAGGAAAACTATTGAACTCCTGATTTATCTTATTCAAAATCTATATACGAACTAGCAGGAACACTATGTTTAAATTTAGACCTCTAAACAGACCTTAGATTGCTTGGAACCAATGTAAAATGAACTGTCGTGTAGTACAGGAAAAATACCTAATTTAGATATTTTAAAATAGAGGTGGTTATCATACCGTAACGTCAACAAAAGCAATACTTTTTACCTAATACATACACTTATATATATTTAGAACCCAAATCAAGAATAATTATCAAGATCCAAATACGCCTACTGTATCTTATTCATAAATTAAAGAATTTAAAATATGAGGTTGAAAATCAAGATTTTAGCATTTAATAATTCTATAGTGGTATATGGTGATGTCCCCATACTTAGAGTGGCTAGGATGGTACTTAGTGTTAGATTTATTGAATAAGAATCAATATTATACAATTCTAAATAAAATTTACACAATACTCCCTAAATAGATGGAGTTTCCGTAATGTAGTTTTTGTTTATCAATACAAAATGACCAAAAACCTGGATTGTTTTTGTTATAATATATAGATTTATACCTCACAAAACATTTTTTCTAGGTCCAAATGCATTGATTATCTAATATATCATGTATCTAATTCAAAATTACTTATTATTTTCGAAATTTAATGAAAGAAACTAGTTAGGTAAAACTATAATATACATATTTAATTTAGGAGAAAAAATAATTCTTGACTTAAAGCATAAAGTTATAACATGGTTAACACAACCATGTTTTTTCTCTGCGTGCAGACAACCAAGAGGATCAAAGAAAAGAAAGACTAGTTCCTAAGAAGAAATTAAAATTTCAAATTAATATAAGAAAATTATTTAAACGAATGTGATAAAAGAATTCGAAAAAGAAATCGAATTTCTCATTGAATTGTACATAAGAGGACTCTTAAGACACTTATTGAAATATCTAAGGAATAAGAAAAAATCAGAAGACCAATATATAGTAAGGGATATAAATAGAAGTAGACTCATTTTAGAAAAGTTTGAAAAATTTATCATCAAAATCAAAAACCTTCAGTTAAGATTGGCCCATTAAAATATTTAAACCAATTTCCGGAATTTAGCGATAATTATCGTGATTTACAAACCTTTATTAACTTGATAGATAGGGTCTATCCCATACATACTGTTTACGACGAACCTTCACAATTACATTTCTCAGATATAATTAAAAGCAGACTTACTGGAAAGGCAAGAGAAGCTATAGAGATCAATTGCCAAGTACAATCATGGACAGATATAAAGACCATACTACATAAGAATTTCGGGGACAGATGTGGATTTGAGGAACTGTTCGATAAACTAAAAGGTACAACCTTCAAAACTAACAGTGTAGAATTTTATAATGAAATAAAACAAAGACTTAGAAGTCTTAACAATAAAACAATCGGTTCCGGACCAAAGGCAAATGAATGAGCCAGAAATAACATGAAAACTGCCTTAAATGTGTTTAAGGAAAAGATTCCCGAACCTATGCGTACAATTCTAACATGTAGGAACCCCCAGAACCTTGAAGTAGCAATGGAAATACAATTCCAAGCTGACTATGCGTACGTCACATCAACAAGCGAAATATTTCCCAGCTATGGAAAACCACCAAACAAAAAAGGACATAAAAAATCGACAAATATACCGACAAGTTGGTAACAACAATTCTAATAATACAAAGACTTTTAACAATCGAAACACGCAACCACACTTCTCATATAATCAACCAAACTCTCGAAATCATAATCGGAATGACATTTAAAATATCTCAAATAATTGGGAAAGAAGAGACTATCGGAACTTTAATCATAACGGACAAAATCAACAACAAAACAACTGGAATCCTTTCAGACAACAAGACAGACAAAATATACAACGTAAAAACTATTTCACTAGACCTGAGCCCATGGACGTAAATAACATTGAGACACCAATTAATCGCAATCATGCTCAAGGTGAAAATTTTCGATTTTCTGCCTCAAGGAACTACCATACATAAAAGCGGAAACTAAATTGGGACACCTGAAACTAATTATAGATACAGGTGCAACTAATTCAATTCTATATCCAAATATATGTCATCCTAAATGGATACAGAAAGTCACCCTATCCCTATAAAAACATTGCAACACCAAACTAATATTAATGAAAAAGCAAAATCGCTATTTTTAAGGAATTTGCTAAAGAAATTGACAAAATCGAATTATATATAACTAAATTTCATGAATATTATGACGGACTTATAGGAAACGATTTACTTAGACCATTGAAAGCTAAAGTTTGTTATGAGACAAATATCATAAATATAGGAGGAAACACATTACCTCTTTTTGTTAAAAGCGAATATGAACAGGAAACCCAATATAAGTAATAAGGACGACGAGAATTATATTAGGGAATTAAATGAAAATGGAATAATGAAAACGGAAACCTTGTAAATGGAAATTTTAACATTCCAATGATTAATGAATAATGTTCTTAGAGAATACATCAATAAAATCTGTCTAGTTTACATAGACGACATAATCATATTTTCCACATCACTGCAAACTTGAAAATCCAATTAGATAAATCTTAATTTCTTAAGAAAGAAACAGATTTCTTAGGTCATAATAACGCCAGAAGGGATTAAGAAAAACTCATTGTTGTTGTTCAGAGAATTCACCGAACGCATCTTCAGAGGAAGCTCCGTGAAACTGTCATCTCAGCAGCTGCTCGCTTTATACCTGCTGGTCGGATATCCATAGTGCGGCCGCACTTCCCAGCAGAAGCAGCCAGGCTTGCAGATGAAAGAGATGACATCCGAAATACCAACCCAGGTGATCCAAGACTCACCCAGCTGAATATTGAAATCAACAGGTTCGGGTATTAGTAAGTTGTGGTCTACAGTTCGATCTCTCTCCAACTCGACGAAGAAGGATGATAGGGACGCTATTAAGTTTGCAGATATCCCCATTTCCGACCCTGAAGGGTGCTCGCGCGCTTTCTGCCGGCAATTCATTGAGCACCCTGAGAGAGACAAGGCGAAACGAAGTGTTGTTCGTAAACTTCACAACCTTCCAGTCACGGACATACCACAACTCTTCACCCCAGCTAAAGTAGCAGACGTCATCATCAACGCCAAACCATCTAATGCGATTGGCCCCAACGGAATATCCATGCTGATGTTAAAAAACCTTGGCGAGCGGTGAGTTGAGTACCTGACTATGGTTTTCAACAAGTCAGTGAGCAGCCTCGTAATACCCGAAGCCAGGAAAAAGGGTAGAGTCATTTCCATTTTAAAACCTGGGAAATACGCGACAGAGGGATATCCTGAGTGGCCGTCAGTCGTTCGTGGAGTTTAGAGACAGACGCTCCAAACCCCGTAGAGTTAAACAAGGCGTACTATCGCCACTTTTGTTTAACTTCTACCTCTCTAAGCTCCCCACACCTCCACAAGGCGTGGAAGTGATTTCATATGCGGACGACTGTACAATCATGGCGACGGGAAACAACATTGATGAATTATGCGTTCTGGTGAATGGTTATCTCCACGAAATTTATCAGTTCTTCACTACGCGTAACCTGCAATTATCACCAGCGAAGTCGTCAAAAACACTTTTTACCACCTGGACGAAGAAAGTAAACCTAAACCTTGGCATCGTGGTCGTTGGAGTCCAAATTCCGACGGTGCACCACCCAAAAATTTTGGTTACATTTGATAGCCCCTTTACTTCCTCAGCTTACGCCACTGCAATCACGCACAAATTGCGAAGTAGAAATAAGGTCCTCAAAGCGCTAGCCGGCAGCACTTGGGGTATGGATAAAGAAACCTTGTTGGCTACATATAAAACGATTGGTCGGTCAGTGGTTAACTATGCTACTCCAGTGTGGTCACCTTCGCTAAGTGATACCCTTCACATATTCAACTGCTCAGCCAACCCTACTGAAAAAAGACACAAAACTTGACTTTACAAAAACATTCACGCTCACTACTGATGCCAGTAACTATGCACTAGGAGCTATTCTTTCACAGGACAACCACCCAATATGTTTCGCCAGTCGTACTCTCAACACACGTGAAATAAATTATAGCACAATCGAAAAAGAATTATTGGCCATTGTATGGGCTACAAAATATTTTAGGCCATATCTTTTCGGACGCAAATATCTTATAGAAATAAGATCATAAGCCTTTAACTTGGCTTTTTTCAATAATCTCCAAACTTGTAAGATGGAGATTTAAATTATCGGAATTTGACTATGAAATAAAATACAAGAAGGGAACTATAAATGGCAATGCCGATGCTTTATTGAACCAGAATCTGTTAGCATAAATGCGTTAGAATCCAGTAATGTAACAGTAAGGGAAACATCATCAGCAATCAACATATTTCAAAACTAGGTTATTACAACAAAGGCATATTGCCTTATCACTAAGGATTGGAAACAAAACAATTTTTGGAAATAGAAGAAAAAATATTTATATGAAGGAACTGGACCGTGAGACCACTATTACATAACTCAAAAATCATTTTAATCCATCAAAGTTAAATGCTATTTTAATTGAAGAAGAGTTTTTCAAAACAACGTTTGACGAATTATTCGCAAATAATCAAAATTTTAGGATCATAAGATGTTTCATCCTTACAGAGGACGTGGAGAATAAAGAACTACTTATGAAGAAAATAAAAAAGGTACATCTTAATAAAAACCTCCGAGGTATTCAAGTAGTATATAAGGAATTGATAACTCGCATATAAAACCCGCATTTAAAAGAAAGAATTACGCAGTTCATAAACAACTGTGAAGTATGTAACCTGGAAAAATATGAAAGGGAACCTCCAAAGATACCATATAAAATTACGGAAACCCCATCTAAGCCTCGCGAAGTTATACACATAGACGTATTTTACACTTTAGAGAGGAAACTTTTTATGACAGCAATTGACAAATTTTCTAAATTCGCACTAGCATTCCAGATAAATGAAAGGAATTGGACTTTGAACTCTGTACAATTCCTTCCATTTATTAAAATTATTACAGAGAGAAATATATACAGAAATTTAATGAATCTAGAAAAGATATAGAATTAGAAGACGGAATTATGTTAAGGAGATAAGAGGTGGTAAGAACCACACAAAATATAGGAAAGTTTACGCAAATAAGATAGATAACGACCACTTACAAACTGTAAAAACTGGACACAAATATTACAAAACCCATGTAAAACCTAGAAAAAAATTTTAAGACAGATAGACTTGGATCATAATACTTATATTAACCATGACAATTAATGCACAATACTTAAATATTAAGGACTTGACATACAATAATGGATATATCCCAATCACACTGGATTAAATTAGACCAATAGAAACATATTCTAAAATAATACACATTATTAATATTACCATGCATGAGGAGACCCTTAGATTAATTGCTGACAATGTAGCGATTAGAGTATTCAATTATTCGTGTTTTTGTCTTATTCGGTTTATTCGACAAATAATTATTTGAGGTTTTACCTTAGCCGGTTAATAATCGGATAATTAAAAATTATTCGGTTATGCGAATAAAGGGAAACTAAATGTTATTATTGCTTTTAACAATAATTTTCCCTGTACAATTTTGAAAAAAGCATTCACACATGGAAAAGTTGATAAGCATGTGAAAATGATTCCACTTATAGAATTGCGTACTCCGATTTTTATGTCCTTATAAAAGGATTTCTATGTTTAAAGGACTACAAATGAAAATTTAAAATATTTATATGTATTTTATAATGCTAATATTAGTATCAAATGAAAGCGGGGAATCTGTACATTCTATCTATATTATTTACATGTCTCACTTAGAGAAAAAACGAAAAAGAAATTAATTTAAAAAGGTTTCATTTTCGACTCAAAAACTTTTAACTACTTTTTTGTGACAAATTTTCTTTAAGATTTCCAATTCTTTCTTGATGATCTTGATTATTTGAAATAAATTATATTATTTCGAAGCAGAGGA
Source organism: Lucilia cuprina (assembly GCF_022045245.1). NCBI lineage: Eukaryota > Metazoa > Arthropoda > Insecta > Diptera > Calliphoridae > Lucilia > Lucilia cuprina. The sequence continues at coordinate 22,604,529 of NC_060954.1, forward strand.
ACTCAGCTTCATTTGAAAATAATATTAATACCAACTTTTTAATATAAATTTAAATCTTTTGAAATTGGATGTCTTTTAAACTTTAAAGTCCTTTTATGGGAGCATAAGAGCTGATTATGAAAAACTGGGTACACAGAGTTAATACTAATGGCCCACAGTTTCCTGTACGCATAGATTTTTTCAAGTTTGAAAATAACTTTTGCCCGGTTTATAAACAAAAATATTATTTTCACTTCTTTCACTTCAATTCTTTGTTTAGTTTTTTATCAAATACTAGAAATTATTCCTTTTATGCTTTTCTATATAAAGACATTACTGTTTTTAAAATTTTCAACGAGTTCTAGAATTCATTCATATTGAACTATAACTGTTGCTGAAAACTTGTTAGAAATATTTAAGAACACAACAATGTTCCCAAAAAAAACTGGTTGTAAAAATAAAAGCGATATAATTATTTCCATGATTTCTTTTTAAAAATCATCAAATAAATTTTCTTTATTATAGAAAATTGATTAAGAAATTAAGAAAATTTATTATAAAAATATGAAATTTTGTAGAAAATACATAGTAATTTTTCTGCTAAATAGTGAGTTTTTCTTAATCGGTTAATTGATAGAAATTATTCGGTTTATTCGTTATTTCACAATTTTCATTTATTCGAACGATTAATCGTCAAAAATTAATCGATTAACCGAACGACGATTAATCGTTTGAATACTCTAGTAGCGATACTTAAAACAACCACGACAGATACAAAAACACTACTGGACACTGTTGACAAAAACTTTGCGATACTTAAAGCCAAAATTGCTAACTTAAGCCCACAATTTAGAAGAAAACGAGGACTAGTTAATTTGTAAGGAAAAGGTTTGAAAATTATAACAGGAACAATGGATAGCGAAGACGAGGAACATATAAATTATTCATTAAAACAACTTTATGAAAATAATGGGCTCTTAACCAAGACATGACTCAAATAAATAACTTCTTCTTTGACTTTTTTTATACGTTTCTTTTTTTTAATATTTGTACAATATTGAACCTAGAGATGTGAAATTAAGCACGTATTGCCAGGATTACGTGAGAACCTATAATATAGAACTTTTTGGTACTTTTCTTTCTTCAAAAGGTATTTTTTGAAATTTCTATAACATATAACGTAGAAACATGTTATTAAGTATGTAGAGCCCGAATAAAGTGAGAACCAATAAAAGGGGTACTTTTGGTACTTGTTTGCTATTCAAAAGGTATTTTTTGCTTTAACTTTCCGGTTTGGCCTGGATAAAGTAAGAATCCATAAAAGTTGTATTTTTGGTACATTTTCGTTCTTTAAAAGGTACTTTTTGAAATTTCTATAATATTGAACCTAGAAACATGAAGTTAAGCATGTATGTAGGGCCCGGATTAGTGAGAACCCATAAAAGTGGACTTTTTAATACATTTTCTTTCTTTCTTCAAAAGTTACTTTTTAAAAATTTCTATAACATTGAACCTAAAGGCATGAAATTACGTGTGTAGAGCTTGGAGAAAATGAGAATTTATAAAATGGGACTTTTTGGTACTTTTTCGTACTTCGCCTGGAACTTTTTGACTTTTCTATAATATATAATATATATAGAAACACGAAATTAATCATGTAGAGCCTGCAGTAAATTAGAATCTATAAAAGGGGGGTTTTCTATTATATTGAACTTAGAAGCATTAAATTAAGCATGTAGAGTAAATGATCTAAAAAGGGACTTCTGTTACTTTTTGAGTTTTGTACAAAAATTTAAGACACATGAAATTAAGCATTCAAAGTCTCAAGTAGTTGATAATCTATAGAAGTACTTTATTAACACTTCGACTGGTACTTTTTTAATTTCTCATTATGAAATAGAACCTAGGAAAATGAAATTAAGAATATAAAGCATGGATTAAATTATGACCTATAAAATGAAACTTTTTAGTATTTTTTTGTTCATCAAAAGGCACTTCTTGAATTGAACCTAGAAAAAATAAATTTGCCACATAGAGACCGGGATAAGTAAGAACATATAAAAGATTGTTTCTGGTACTTTTTCGTCCTTCAAAAGGTACTTATTGTGTTTTTTATAATATTTGTTTTAAGTTTATGAGAATCTATAAAAGGGGACCCTTTGGTAATTTTTCGTTGATCATAATTCAATAAAATAAATAAAAATGTGAATTTTACTACCTTTTTGATATTCGGACGTCTAATACCCCATTTACACATATACGAAATCTGGTACTTATGAGATTTCATACAAAAAAATTAAATGTCGACAAAATTTTTATAAATTAAAAAACATGAATGAAAAATTAATCTAAAATAAAAGGTAATTTTATATTTAAATATGTATTTTTTATTATAAATAAAATTTTAATAAATATCCTATTTTTCCTCCTAGTTTTTCATTCACGCACTTTTCATATCACATACTTTTTCGGAATCTTTTTAAATGCCAAAAAGGATAAGTGTAAACGGTATAAATTTGCACAAAGATTTTAAATGAAATCTAATAGATTTCGTGTATGTATAAATGGGATATAAAAGATTAAAATTTTTCCTATTTTTTCCCACTACATTGTTGGAACTTTTTAGAATACGATTTTTATTTCGCACAGTGGTATAGGGAAATAATTCGGTAACTTCTAAACGGTTAATCCGATTTTAATGAAATTTGGTATGCACAAAGAGGAGGTGTTGTCGAGTTTAGGTTTTGAATTTGGACCTTATAGGCCAACCAGGGGCCCGGCGGGGGGTTCTCAAATTAGGACACCTCGGCTATGTTAAATTTTTAAAACGATACTATTTCTTCATTTGAGTTCCGATTTCGTATATAGAATCTCCTCATCGAGCACTATAAAAAATGTCAAATAGTAGTAAATTATCTATTATAGTTTAGGAGATATTCGCATTTGAAAATTAAAATTTTAACATTTTTACCGTCCTTACTTTAGTTTTTTGATAATAGCGGGTCCAAATATTCCCGATTTTCGCCAATTTTTTTTTATTCGCTTAACAACAAGTTTATATATCAAGCAGTGAAAGAATTATGTAAAAATCATGACTGAGTCCAATTTAAAAAGGCGATTTTTTGCCTTTTTTGGGAAAAAAGTATCTTTTTCTTTTTAAGTTATCTAAAAAGTTTCTAAGAAGATGTATATAGAATTTATAATTCTTAAAAAGCTGACTTTACATAAAATACGATAAATAAAATAAGACCTAAAAGTTTTTGATACCGAGGGGACCAGGTCCATCCAAAAAACCCCTATTTTTTATGGAAAATTCAATTTTGAGCAAAAATTCTCAAATCGCATAGTCGATATCAAATTATAGTGGCCTGTTTTATACGACCCAATATGTTCTTAATCATTTTGTAACGGGTTTCGATAACCCCGCCCCTTTCAAAACTTTTTTGGGAATTCCGGAATTTCTAATAAGAAAATTCGAAATTTTTATTTACTTTTGGATTTTGAGTAAAAAATCTACCTAACAGTAAAATTTCATTAAAAATATTCATAAATAAAATTTTTATTGCAATTTTAAAAATTTGAATCTTTTTTTTTTTTTAAAGAGTATTCCACGAATTTTTAAAGTATTGGTCCCCTCGGTATCAAAAATTTTTAGGTCTTATTTCATTTATCGTATTTTATGTAAAGTTAGCTTTTCAAGAAGTATAAATTCTATATACATCTTCTTAGAATCTTTTTAGATAACTTAAAAAGAAAAAGATACTTTTTTCCCAAAAAATGGCAAAAAATCGCCTTTTTAAAATTTTTAAAATTAAAATGCCTATAACTTTGGACTCAGTCATGATTTTTACATAATACATAAATCGGGAATATTTGGACCCGCTATTATCAAAAAACTAAAGTAAGGACGGTAAAAATGTTAAAATTTTAATTTTCAAATGCGAAAATCTCCTAAACTATAAGAGATAATTTACTGCTATTTGACATTTTTTATAGTGCTCGATGAGGAGATTCTATATACGAAATTTTTTTAAATCGGAACTCAAATGAAGAAATAGGATCGTTTTAAAAATTTAACATAGCCGAGGTGTCCTAATTTGAAAACCCCCTCCGGGCCCCTGGTTGGCCTATAAGGTCTTAATTCAAAGCCTAAACTCATTAAAATCGGATTAACCGTTTAGTTTTTTTCCTATACCACTGTGTTTCGGTAATGAGGAGGGAAAAGTAATGAGGAGGGAATAGCGCCAAAAGGGAGTAAAAACGGGAAATTTGATTTTATTCATGAAACATGCAGTTTTTTTTTTTGAATTTTCGTTCGTCAACTTGTAAACAAATTTTTATTTTGTCATACAATTTTTTCGTATTAAAGGTATTTTCAGACTACAATACTGAATATTATGACTTGTCAGAAAATCATGTAGTATAATACAATTTCGTAGTCTAAATACTATTTGATTGATTATGACAAAAAATACTTCTGATTTTTATGACATACCGTCGTATTATAAAGTTTTTAAAAAATTTCTGATTTTTCATATGTATCAAAGTTGTAATTAAAAAAAGAAACATTAGAAACAATTTTCATCTGAAAAAAATAAACAGGCAAGTAAAATAAATTAAAAATAAACGAAAAATTCAAGAACACAGTTGAATTTATAAAGGTAAGAATAAATAAAGTGTATGTCTGAAATATTTATGTATTTTTCTTACAGATTTTTTTGATACACCGACCAAATTCTATAATATTTTTATTTTGAAATGTATTAATACTCAGTATTGTAGTCTGAAAATACCTTAAATAGGTACAAGTAAAGTTAGGTAGTACAACATAGAATTTTTTTAAAAATCAAATATAACGACTCGCTAACAAAGTAGCGAGTTATAAGCTAGTATTTGGATAAATTCTGTCTTAATAAAAATTAAGTCACATTTGGGTCTATACAAGCATGAATTTAGAAATTCAACTTAACGCTTATAACACAGGCAAAAATTTTTAACCCAGAGATCAAAATGTACTTTTCTAAGCGTCTTACTTGGTCTCAGGGTTTATAATTTTTAACATTTTGTCGGTCTGTGTAATTGATCAGCAAATTTGAGTTTAATTTTGGATACATGAACTAAAAGTCACTATTAAGGCTCAACATTATATTTCTCAGTGCTGACCTAAAAAATTACAAAAACAAAATACATTACTTTCTAATTTTGATCATATTTTTGTTAAATTTTAGTAAGTTTTAATATACCATATAGAATCTTCTTAAATGATAGATAGAATAAAAATTTCAAAAACGAACACTTTTTAATACACTAACGAGATACAAAATTTAATGCTGAATCATTCTTGCTCTCAAAATCCAGAAGAAAAAGTGTTTTCACATTTCTGTAAATATCCTTATTTCATTGTGATTAGTTGTGTGATACATTGTGAAATTTTGATTTAGTAATAAATTGTGTTAATTCAGATATACGCGAAGAGCCACCTTAAGAGCTCTCTGGGTTTTCCTCATTCAAAAAGGAATTTATTAACGTCAAAAATTTCACGATAGAAATTAATTAATACAACTCGATCGACTTTTTGCTCGTGACGTCTCTGTATATCCTATTATGTTTCTCATTTTTGTTGCGCTAAAAGAAATGATTGTTAAAATTCATATATTTTAACAAAGCGATTAATAAGTTGAGTGCTTAAAAAATTACTCGAAAATGATCCAGATATATGATTGAAAACTGAATATTTGAAAAACAATAACAAAATGTATAGCAATCATAAATTGATCATCCTGATATTTAAAATATGATAGTTTTAAAAACTTATTTTGTAAATAAGTTAGAATTTTTAAAATTATTCCTTACGTAATTGTTTTTGTTTCTAATGAAATAGCAACATTTACACTTAAAAATGACTCAAAAACGATTCAAAATGAGTTAGCGAAATATTTTGTGAGGCCTAAACTGAGTTGATATAATTTTCATGTCGTTTATAAAATTAAATGTATAAGTATTTGAATTTATGTAATATTTTTAAAGTCGATTTTCTGTCAAGGAAATTGAATTTATATTATGCTTTAATTATAATAATTTTATATGTTTAATGATCTTCTACGGAAGATAGTTGGGCGACTAATCACTAAACTAAGTCTAAATAATTACAATTAATGTTTAAAATCTGATTTATTTGAAAAAACAATAACAAAATGTATACCAATCATAAATAGGTCTTCCAGGTGCTTCAAATATGATTGTTTATAAATTTAGTTTTTAGTAGGGAGATCCAAAACTGTTTTTTGCTGTATTGTATTTGTTTGTATCAAGCATAAAAATTACTCAGAAAGGACTCAAAAATGACTATAAAATGATTAGGAAATAACTCAAACGACCAGTTTTTGCCTTATTAACGACTTACATGTTCTGTGTGAATTTAACACAAAGCTACAACAACAATATTTGAATTCCAAATTTCACACCTAAAGGCACCTAAAATTGTAGCATACAATTGTTCAATTCACAATCTAGTTGTATATTGTATCTACTAAAGTGTAGTAACAGTAATTGTAAACAGATTTTTGTAGGAGGTCATAAGTTTATATTCACAATGAAAAATTCAATCAAAGCAAACAATGTCAAAAGTTAAAAAATCAAATAATATTAAACTAATTAAACGAGCAAAATAAACCAAATTAATTTGTTTTTATTTAAAATTCTATTATTTTCATTATTCCACATTTTAAACTAATAAATAAACAGTTTTAAATAAAATTTTATTTTTTTTGGTAAACAGCTGTTTGTTTGTAATTTCTGTGTTACCACTTTATGGTTTTTTATGTCAAAATAGATTGAACTTTTTATTTATATGTTGCAATAAACAATTGACAACACTGAACTTTCTTACGACTTTCGAAAAACATATGAAAAATTGTCGTAAGAGTTGTATAGTCCATGTAAACCTTGTGCGCAAGGTACAGGCCGCAATTTTCAAGATAATTTGATAAAATTTGGACCAAGCTTGTTTTTTAGCACAGGGATGAAGCCTGTTGAAAATGGTTGAAATCGGTCCATTATTTCACCTAGCCCCCATACAACCGTACCTCCCGATATTTATGCCATAATTATGTCAAATATTCTACTATCTCTCTAAAAATTGGCACAAATAAGTTTTATATAAATTACACTGCTGATTTTCGTAAGGATCGGCCCTTATGTGACCATAGCCCCAATACAAACCCCCCTTCAAAAAATGTCTTAAACGTCTAAAATTGACTTGTAACCATTTGTATCGCAATGAAACTCAACAAAACTAACTGTTATTTAAAAATATATCATTTTCCCAAATTTATCGAGGTCCGGCCCATATTTGACCTATATAAAGCCTCATTTAGAAATTTTAGTTTCTTAACAATAAATTGCTTAAATATTTTGGAATTATGGTAATATTCAACATAAAAGTTTCTTTATAAAAAATAAAAATTTTAAAAATATACTCATGGTGTATATGGTCGGCCATGCCCGACTATACTTTCCTACTTGTTTTTATTTGTTTTATGTTTACATTTGGACATTAAAATAACAAATTCATTTTCTGAAGTGGAACTATGTTAAATTTCGTCGCTAAACAGGTATTATGAAGACAGTTTGAAGCGTTAAAGTAATTTTCTGTAAGGGATCTTATATGATTTTCAGAGGAGACTTTTTATGAGTCAATTATATACCGATCCTCATAAATTTTGACAAATACATTTCCAATAAAACTTTTTTATATTGAATTTCATCGCTATAGATGCTCTTTTGAGCAATATAGTAATTTTCTGAATAGGGCATAATATAGGGGCTAGGTGAAATCGCATTTTCAATACCAATCAAACTGGGTCAATATTTTGGCAAAATATTTAAGCTTTCTATCTTGTTTCTTTTCGACTCTCGTGTTTTCAACAATAAATATATGTCTCTGCGCAGATTCGTTAACAAATGCAATTAATATTTATTTTAAAAATAACTAAGTTTTTAACGCTTTTAGCGCAATTTAAAAATACTCCACATATGACTTTTTGGAAAACAATTTTAAATTATAAAATTCTTACCATTTTATGTACAGATTTAGAGATTTCGTTCGAAATTTGGGTTTAAATTATAATACCATGTAGCGGATGTTAACATTACATTCATAACTTCAGCAATATTTGTAAACGTAATCTATCCAAATTATCCGACAAGTTGACCAAAAAATAGAGTTTAAGACGGTAAAATAAAAACTAGTATACAACATCATCTAGAAAATGTAAATAAAGAACTAAAACTCATGGTGAGATAGTAGAAGTCAAAGGTCATGAGTATCAAATCTTTGCATATATCGCGATTATTGTTCGTCGTACGAGTTTATCAAAAGGAAAGAGAGGATTCATTATTAACGGTGTTAGATTGACTAGTGTAAATAAAATAATATTACGGTGTTGTTATGATTTTATCAACTCATTTAATATGTGGAAAACTCATAGGTACTTTTGCTAAATCCTAACCAATTAAGATATCGAAAAATACCTTTGTGCACATAAGTATAACCAGAACAAATTGCAGTAATAAAAAAATTTCGAATAGTAAAAAAAAAATCACATATTACCAAAATTCAAAACAGGACGATATGTGTATTTACATAATTGATTTAAAACTAGAGATAAAAGAATTTTTTTTAATTTTATTTTTGGAATATAAGCATTTAGTTCAATTGTTTGCAAAAAAAAAAAACCAAAACGAAAAAATAATTCACATGTACACATGCAAAATAAAAATAACCAATTTTGGTTAATAATAACCAATGTGGCAACACTGCTGCTGACATACAACGCTACAACATCGATTGTGAATTGAACAAATAAGTTATTTGTTGTACAACCATTATTATCTATTTTATTTGTTTGGCAAAATTATAGAAAAAAAAAATATTTCACTTATTCTCTTTGTACTCACTCACATTACCTATGTTTGAGAAAATAACAATAAGGGAAAATAACACTTAAGGCACCTCGACTCATTTTTTTAAATCAATAAAAAGCATTTATGATCCGAATTAAAAAAAAATATTAATGGAAAAACACAAAAAAATAATTGTAAAATTTTTAAGAATATTTTTGGTCAATAAAAAGAAAGCTCCAGAAAGATTGTTGTGATCCTGAACCAAGAGTCACTGGCGACGCTTCACGAGAGACAAAGGAAGGTCTACTACGGCTTCGAGTCGAACTTCCTTCGTGTCTACCGAGGCGATGACAAGGGACTATTGGAAAATCCGCTGACCAATCCGCTGCGGTAAGATTCGATCCTGTATATTAGCCAAAAGCAGTCTTAACATATTCATTCTTTTTGATTGCAGCCATATGGAAGACCAGTGTAGGTGCTATATTGGTTATCTCGGCGTACATGGTTCACGACCACAGCGACCAGCCTCCGAACAATCTGGTCTGCAGATCCATAAAGATGGCAAACTCGAAGAGCATGCCGGTCATTATGGAGGCTGATGTCAGTGCCCATCACACTGTCTGAGGAAGCTCGGACATTACTGCTAGAGGGGAGTCTAATTTTAACTTCATTCTAAGCAATAATCTTGATATTCTAAATTCGGGATCCGAACCGATCTTTATTGTTTCAAACAGAAGGGGAGTTCTTGATATTACGCTAGTAAGTTCTAATCTCACGTTCACTCCAGGATGTACCGATCATCGAGAACCGATCGGACATAGAAAACGCAGTTGAAACCATAAACCAGGCTTTCAAGCACGTGACTTCACTGTCTTGCAAACAGAACATGAATAAAGGCAGATGCAGGCCCCCATGGTGGTCTGCGGACGTTGCGAAATCTCGAAAAGAGGCGCGCAGACTGTTTAACGAGGCAAAGAAAACGGGAAACTGGATTTCTTACAAGACCTTGGTAAAACGTTTCAAAAACCTGGTAAGAAATACAAAGCTCAAATCCTGGAGAAGCTTCTGTAGCGGCGTGGAAGGTTCTTCTGAGACCTGTCCTCTGTGCAAAATCGTATCATCTACTCCTCCTGTCCCAAGTTTCATTCAGAAATCATGTGGGAGTTGGACGACCAGTAGCAAAGAAACCTTAGACGTTTTAATGGCCACTCACTTTCCAGGCTGTCAATCTCTGGAAAACAGGGCTGACATGCAGTTTACAGATCTACCACCTGATACAGGAATATCCATAAATGAAGATAGGATCAACTAGGCGATAAACAGTTTTGACCCCTACAAATCACCGGGTCCTGACGGTATAATACCTGCGGATTTGCAATACAATGCTGTCCATCTCATGCCTTGGATATATGATGCCTGCCTAAAATGGTCTTATATACCCGAACCCTGCACCAAGTGCACAGTGGTCTTCATACCGAAAGGAGGAAAGACCTCTCACACGAAGCCAAAGGATTTTAGACCAATCTGTCTATCCTCCTTTCTTCTCAAAACCCTGGAAAGGATAATTGATCTGCATCTCAGAATGTATATCAAACCTGACCATCTATCAGCAATTAACATGCCAGACGATGTGTCTGTAGTAGTATCAGGCAAATATCTGGATACTTTATCGCAAAGGATGGAGATTGCACTCAATACACTCAGCACGTGGAGCAACGTCAATAGTCTTGGTGTTAATCCATCGAAAACGGAACTTGTTCTCTTCACTAAGAAATACAAGATACCACCCTTCACTCTCCCACGATGGAATGGGATAGAATTGAAGTTATCTGCTAAATATTTGGGAGTAATCTTAGATTCAAAACTATCATGGCGTTTGAACCATAGAGTATATAGAGCGGAAACTCTGCTGTCAAGGACTTAAGTCTGTTGGCAAAAACCCCATATTTGAAATAACCCAACAATCACAAAATCAAACATTTAAAAAATTTTATTATTTTTATTTAATATTAAACATTTACGGTTCTTTAAAAAGAGAAATTGATTTAATGTTTAAATTCGATTTAGAGTTTTAAAATTTAAAAATAGTTTGATTTGCAACATTTCTCGACTTTACATGAACCCTCTGGGTAACGACATTTCAATTTCTTATTCTGACATTTTCACCACAATAATTTTTAAAGTTTTACATAACTTCGGCAAAATAAACAGATTTAGGTGACCCAAATTCAAGAGGAAACACTCGACATTCTTTCGAGTATATAGGTGTGGTGAGTTCCATATACCCTTGATTCATTCAGTAACTTATTTCTTTGACACCAACTCTTCCCTATCTTGATGTTATTGCAACCCGGTTTGCCAGGATTATAAACTGGTGATGCTAAATGTATCATCGGACATTCCTTAAAATTATTTGAACAGGGGCCGAACCAGACAAATTATAGGGCTATAATTTGATACCATGAGGCTGAGTTTCAATCTTAGTCTTGTCCCGGTTATTGGAGTGTTCCATTCGTTATGTACGTGGTGGCTGCGGTTTAAACCCATACTCGCGGGAAGAGAATATTGGTTAAAAGACTGGTGCTCGGTAAAGTCTATAATTCAGGATAAGTTCGGTGCTGTAGCTGAGATACACCAAAGAAATGAGTTGGTGTTAAATGTATATCATATGGGATGGATATCGACCCCTTCGTTAGTATACCGCTTTCAACCTGCAAACGCTCGATACATGAACAAGTAACAGTTTTATATTCGGCTCTGCCGAATCTTATATACCCTTCACCATGATGTGTTAAAAAACAGTCAGTACGAATTTTATTACAAAAAATCAAAAAATACCAATTCCAAAACGGTACTAAAAAATCCCCTTTTATAGGTTCTCACTTAATCCAGACTCTACATACTTAATTTCACGTTTCTAGGTTCAATGTTATAGAAATTTCAAAAAATATCTTATGAAGAACAAAAAAGTACCAAAAGGCCCCCTTTCATGGGTTCCCACTTAATCCAGGCTCTACATAATTAACTTCATGTTTCTAGTTTCAATATTATAGAAAATTCAAAAAGTACCTTTTGTAGAATGAAAGAGTACCAAAAAGTCCGTTTTTCTATGTTCTTACCTAGTTAAGGCCCTACATGATTCCATTCCATTTTTCTAGGTTCAATATTATAGAAAATTTAAAAATTACCTTCTGTAGAACGAACGAAAAAAGTAACAAAAAAAATTCCCTTTGATATGTTCTCCGGATTCTACATACTTAATTTCATGTTTATAAGTTCATTATAATAGAAAACCCAAACAGTACCTTTTGAAAAACGAAAAAGCACCAAAAAGTTACCTTTTATGGGTTCTCATCTAATTCCGAATCAACGTACTAAATTTCATGTCCCTTGGTTTAATATTATAAAAATTCCAAAAGTTTCTTTCGAAATTCTCATCTAATTCAGACTCTACCTAACTAATTTCATAATTTTATGTTCAATATTAGAAAAAAATCCAAAAGTATCTTTTAAAAACAAAAAAAGTACCAAAAAGTTCCCTTTTATGGTTTCTAACTTAAGCCAGGCCCCACATACTTATTTTCATGTTTCTAGCCAATAACAACACACTAGTGCTGCTCACGCTCTGCCTTGTTTTTATAAACAAGAGTACAATAAAAAATTTATCGTATGATTATGTATTTTGTTTTTTGCAATTTCTGTTTGAGCATGAATAAAAAACTCAATTTTTGATTAAATTTTCAGAGGTTGTCTCGGATTTTTGCTCATATCTCCGTTATTTATGGACCGATTGTGCTGATTTTAAATAGCGATCTTCCCGAAAGCATGTCTAACAGAATTATTAAAGATTCTAGGTTCAATATTATAGAAAATTTAAAAATTACCTTCTGTAGAACGAACGAAAAAAGTAACAAAAAAAATTCCCTTTGATATGTTCTCCGGATTCTACATACTTAATTTCATGTTTATAAGTTCATTATAATAGAAAACCCAAACAGTACCTTTTGAAAAACGAAAAAGCACCAAAAAGTTACCTTTTATGGGTTCTCATCTAATTCCGAATCAACGTACTAAATTTCATGTCCCTTGGTTTAATATTATAAAAATTCCAAAAGTTTCTTTCGAAATTCTCATCTAATTCAGACTCTACCTAACTAATTTCATAATTTTATGTTCAATATTAGAAAAAAATCCAAAAGTATCTTTTAAAAACAAAAAAAGTACCAAAAAGTTCCCTTTTATGGTTTCTAACTTAAGCCAGGCCCCACATACTTATTTTCATGTTTCTAGCCAATAACAACACACTAGTGCTGCTCACGCTCTGCCTTGTTTTTATAAACAAGAGTACAATAAAAAATTTATCGTATGATTATGTATTTTGTTTTTTGCAATTTCTGTTTGAGCATGAATAAAAAACTCAATTTTTGATTAAATTTTCAGAGGTTGTCTCGGATTTTTGCTCATATCTCCGTTATTTATGGACCGATTGTGCTGATTTTAAATAGCGATCTTCCCGAAAGCATGTCTAACAGAATTATTAAAGATTCGGATGTCGCCGATATCTGGGGTCCTCTAAAAACTGATTTCAACAAACATACAGACGGAACTTAATGGCAGTGGTAACTGGCCTTTCGGACTCCATGCAAGAAGACTGAACTTACCCAGTAACGACTTCTGCAGGAGCTGTCAGGATGAAGAGGAAGAAGTGAGCATAACTCACTTCCTCTGTCATTCCCTATAGCTGATCTATCGGAAGTTGATATCCGGAAGATAGATTCCTACATTCGTGCGACAAACTGGTTCGGTATAGAAAAGGTATAGGAAGAGTGATTAGGTCTTTTCAGGTATCACAAAGGGATCAGAATACTGGACCCAAGTGTGTCCCCAGTGATGAAATCGCGAGAACGGCCTTTCCGTAGATAGATTAAAAAAATATATTAAAGCTTCGCAAACATAGATGACTAACTCAAGCTTTGCCACAAATAAAATAGCTTTCTCTCTTCACACTTACATGTTCCGTGTGAATTTAACACAAAGCTACAACAACAAATATTCAATATTTGAAACATCCCAGCTAGCATTTTTTGAAATTTTTGATCACATTCGAGTCATTTATGACTCTTCTGCATGATTAAAATGATCATATATGCGCTCATTTTCTGATCATAAATGATACATTCGTCAGGAAAAAATAATACCCTACCCGCGACTCTTCTAAGTGAGTCATTTATGAGCCCCACTTCTGATCAATTATGACTTATTTTTAAATCTTTTTTTAATCATTAATGAGCTAAATAATTGGTCGTTTTTGAATTATTTTCGAATCATATTACTGTCATTTTTGAATCTTTTCTGAGTAATTTTTATGTTTGTTACAGACAAATACAATACAACAGAAAACAGTTTTTGATCTTCCGACTGCGCGAAATTTAACTACAAACTAAATTTTTAAACAATCATATTTCACTCTGGGACGATCTCTTTTTAACAATCATATTTCACTCTGGGGCGATCTCTGCTTTACAGTTTACGATGCCGGTAACCCGACAGGTAAAATCTCAATAGACCAACAGTCGGGTAGAAGATCTGGTGAACAATAAGATAGTGGACCACGCAATCGCTTCAAAGGGCCAACAACTTATAAAGAGCTTGAGCTACGAGTATAGCATTTCATTTCACCAATGTGTTAGCACCCTAAAGAACTTGGTGGAAAGTATCCCTCCTCCCTGGGACGGTGCTAAGCTGGCACTGGCAAAGAAAATCGAGGATGGGGCAGTAAACCGGGTAATGAACATATACTTGAAATTCTTGGTGGTCAAAATGCTGAGATGGCCGTGGAAAAATGGGACGTCTTTTACAGAAAAGACGTCAACCAGAACCAGTCATCAACCAGTCTTGCCAAGAATAAATGTAGCGCTTACTTCGCCTCTAAAGCTGTCATATTCAAAATATGGAATATGCCGATTGGAAGGGCTATTATAACAGGCCTCGAAAAGGACACTAAAATACCTAAGACCACAGTATCAGTAGCGTTAAGGAGCCAAATCCTAAAAACGAAGATGGTACCATTAACCCGCCAAAAGAAGGTGCTGCTGCCCTTTCCAAAATTGGGGAGGCGCCGATTGAAAGGGCTGTCAAAACCAGCCCCGATAGGGCCATTAAAGCACCTACGACGATACCCAAAGCATCATTTGTAAGTACTGGTAATTTTGAGGAGCCAAATCCTAAAAGCGAGGAGAAAATCACTTACTCGCCAGAAGACAGAACATCAGTGCTGTCCAAAATTGTTGAAGTGTCGATTAAAATGACTAATCATCCTATGACTGATAATAACACCGCAGTGCCATTAATAGTACCCACTGCATCAATAGCCACTTCAGGTTACCCGTAGGAGTCAAATCACGTAAATTTCCAACTTTTCTACGCTGATACATTGTGTCGACCGAGAACATGTATCTTATGTCACAAGAACTTAAGTTATCTCCTCTTAACAGGATTATCCACATCGGATACAACGGTGTTAAAGCAAGGTCGTGTCAACATATACCTTGCATCTGTTTGCATGCCTTTCGATTCTCCGACACAACTTCTCGAAGAGGCACAAAGAAAAAATAAGAAAATTGTAATCGGTTGTCAACTCCCACCATGTAGCTTGGGGTAGTAAAAACAACTAATTGGACAATGTTCGGTTCATTACTAAAGAACCGTTTATGTCAGGACATTTTTCAATGTCGAAATAAAAAGAACATAGACGCCAATGTACAAATGCTCACAAGTGCCTTGGTTGAATCGTTCAAGAACAGCTGCCCCTTGAGAGAACGGAGATCTGCCCAGGAAAAACCGGGGAGATTCGGAACCTTGGTAAAACTCTTCGCAAGCTATTTAGCCGGGCGCGGCGTAAAAAGATCGCAGTATACTAGGGTAAATATAATAGTTAACTTGGTGAATACAAGAAATGACGAAGATAAAAAATTCTTATTCGATGACACGGGCAAGAGGTATCTGGGTTACCACGATTAATAGCCTCCTAATGACCCTAACCGAGAAAGGACTTAGACCTGTCTGCTATGTAGACAATGTAATACTTTTAAAGGGAAGGGATCCAAATTACTTGTGTAGAAGAGCTGAGGAGTCTCTAAATACGGCCTTAAGCTGCGCTCAACCGAGAGGCTTTAAAGTTAACAGGGCAAAAACGGAAATCTGTCTTTTCAAAAAAAGACAAAAATGTCTACGTGTACCGAACCTCACTTCCTGGGCAAGAAGATACCAATGACAGACAAAGTTAAGTACTTAGGAAATCAAAATGGAGACGCCACAAAGAGGATAGGTTCAACAAGGCACATCGGTGCTGGACGATATGTAGGAGAACTATAAGCATGAAATGGGGTCCTAGTCCTACTACGACAAATTGGCTTTATAAAAGTGAAATTAGACCAATTCTAGCTTATGCTTCAATAATCTGGTGGACTGCTTTAGACAAAAATCAATATCAAACTATTACAGGGAGTTCAGCGTGCATGCTGCTTGGGTTTAAGTGGTGCCATGTTTAGGTACTACTTCAACAAAGGCTCTGGAAACGTTGCTAGATATTCCACCCATTGAAACATATTTAAGATATGAGGCAGCGCTTACAGCCGAACGGCTTTTGACTTTAAGCGAACTGGCCAAAAGTGGTTATAGAAAACGTCATCAATGTATACTGGACAATTTGGAAAGTTATACACAATTATCGGACGTGCCTGATCGTATAACAGATACAGAATATGTCGGAAACTTTGAAACGCTGATCCCAGATAGAATGTCTTGGTCAAGCCGAACATTAAAGCAAATAAGTACCAGTAGGATTCCCTTGTTACACGGATGGCTCTAAATTGGGAGATAAAGTGGGCCTGGGGTTCTATATTGAAGATCCATAAGTAGAAATATACCACCGTTTACCAAGTCATGACAACAGTTTCCAGGCAGAAGTACGAACAAAAACGAAATGCGTAAATTGGATTAGAATATATTTACCGACAGCCAGAAGGCAATTAGAGCGATATCAGGTGATAGAACTAAATCTATGACCGTATTAGATGTAAGAAAGCTTAAACTGAATACTCTCCCAGAGGTAAGGTTCACATCATATGGGTATCAGTCCATATGAACTAAAAATATGGTTGAGAGAATCTTGGAGTATTGAAACAGTGGGTAGAATAACTAAGATCCTATAGGGTGACCTTGCTGAGAGCAAGACGAAAAATCTCCTCAAAATGAGCAAGTCTGATGGTACGTATTCTGAGTGGACACACAGGATTACGAGCACATCTATGCAAAATTGGACGTGCGGACTCAGACGTATGTAGAGCATGTGGAGAGGACAGCGAAACCTTGGAGTACTTTCTTTGCCACTGCCAGGCATTCGTCAAAGTTAGATCAAAGTATCTTGGAAGTGATATTATTCCGAAAATAACATTCCTGACTAACAATGATTGGAAGATTCCTAGAAATTACGTTCAGGAAACTAAGTTTCTAAACACTGAAAAATAATTCATTCAGTACCCCTTTTTTCATGATAAGGAGCGCACAACAGGGCCGATAGTGGCCTAGGTGTATTTCTTCGGATTTGATGTAGTATACATCCTTCTATCAACCTAACCTAACCACATTGCGAGTAAGTTGCAATAAATTATATAGTAGTTTTTAATGTAGAAGTTATATTCAAGAGATTAATGTTGACTTAATTAATGAATGCACTGATCAATATAACAATATATAGTAAAATTCTCGTATATATACAATTTAAGATGAATTTTATAAAGAGCCTATTATTGTATAGCACAGGGGTCGACAAACTTTTGAATCGGAAGAGCCAAAATTTACAGTTTACAAACATGGGTTTTAAAAGAGCCACAAAATTTTCAATTATTGAAACATTACAAATATTTTATGAATTGACTTCAAAAACAATTTTGTTTTAATTACTTACATTTTTGACTACAAATACTTTTTGAATTTTCATATGTTTTTTTTAAATATTTGTTACATAAAGATAAATATTTATTAGAGTTGGGCAACAGTGATATCACAGGCAGTGATAAAAGGCATTTGCCATAATACAGTATAAGTGTCATAGTGGCAGCAATCGAGAAAAAATTTTGCAGAATTTTTTTTATGCAAACTTAAGCGATAATTGACATAACAGTAGCGGCGAAATTCGACATAAACAAGTTGTATAATAGCAAATATATATCTTTCAAATTCGACAGGCTTAATAATAGCAGTATTATAACAAAATTCAACACAAACATGATTGATCCTACCACTCATATTAGATCCCCATTAGAAAATGACCCTATCGCTCTTAAGTGACTTAATAATAGCAGTAAGCGACGAAATTCGACACAAACAAGTTTTATAAAAAAAATCTCTCGACCAAATTTAAAGAGGATCGGAACATTATAAGGTCTACTTCAGAAAATTACTCTCAACGCTAATAACTGATCTAATAATATAATTGTTGACCCATATAAATTCCTCTTAAGGAAATGACTAAGCTCAAAACAGGCTTATAAATACCAGCATAGTGGTAAAATTTGTCATAAACAAGTTTATATCTGTACCAAATTTAAAACATAGATCTGTAAAAGTTTTAAATGTGATTTATTTTTTACCGATACATTTAAGCAGTTTATGGATGAAAATCGAATTTTATATGGGGGCTAGGAGCAAATATGGACCAAGCTCCA
This sequence comes from Lucilia cuprina, assembly GCF_022045245.1. NCBI lineage: Eukaryota > Metazoa > Arthropoda > Insecta > Diptera > Calliphoridae > Lucilia > Lucilia cuprina. The sequence goes on from NC_060954.1 coordinate 22,623,140, forward strand.
AGATAAAGTTTTGTGAATATATTTATATAATATTTATTTGTGCTGAATTTCACCGCGATATTTGTGTTTATAAGTTTATTTTGGACATTCAATTAATTTTCTCTGTATGCAAATATGGACTGATATGAAGAAGACATTATGGGTATTATAAAACTTAATAAAAGTACTAAGTTTTAAATAAAATTGATAAATTGTTTTAGTATAATTATTTAACTTTTGCCCAATATTTTATTTAAATTACATCTCTTAAACCCTTAAATTTAATTAGTATTGCAATATAGATCTAGCTTTGCTTTATTGTATAGATAAAGTTTATGATCAGTTAAATTTTATCTCATTTATAGATGCTAGAAGCTTTAAACTATTTTTTGAAATCGAATACTGTTTTCCACCTTTTATTTTATATCGTGATGGCAAAAATACTTTCAGTATGGTCTGATCATCCTAAATAAATTTCTTGTATATTTCATAAAAATCGGACCAGTGGTTAATGTAATATAATGTAAATTATCGTGTGTTCTCTGGCACACATTCAATATATATTGATCAATTTGGATCACGACGCATTTAAATGGATTGATGAATACCTTGGGTATGCTATACGTTCAATATTTTTTAAGTCAGTATTTGCAATATTTTATAGTATACGGATGTGCGAATAATTAAACGAATGCCGCGAAAATCCCGAAATAACACAAATTTAGAAAAAAGTAACTTTCTTTTATATTTTTAACAACTATTTAAACAATATTTAATTTTTATTTGTTTTATTTTATTTATTTTTCCAAATTTTACAAATGTATAGTGATTGGTATTACAAATCAAGCTATGCGTTCAATATTTATCACGTGATCAATTAAAAATATTGATACGAATTTTGGGTTACAGAAAATTGAGGTTTTCTGTAATATGGAACACGATCCATCAATATTACATGCTACACGTTCAATTCATATCACAATACAGAAAATATCACAATATATATTGAACGTGTGACACTGCCCTATAAATTGAAATTTATACTAATGTGTATTTTTTCTGTTTGTTTAATTTTTCATACGATTTTGTATAAACAACTTCCTTTAAATTACGTATTGGCTAATAACTCCTGAACTACACGAGACTCCATCGTGAAAATTTCACTAGAATGGAGAAGATAGTTTAAGTATCAGTAATTTTTATTTATTCAAACAAAAAATAGAAATCTATCAATGATATTTATTTTTCAAAACAAAGAATTGTATTGTTGTTGCTGGGGTTGACAGACCTTGGCCGAATATTTCCTAGGGGACCTCAACACCCATCAACAGCTCTGGCATTCTTCTTTAGGGGAAGACCAGAAGGGTGCGTTTCTGGCTGAACAAATTGGCGAGTCCACCTTCTGCACCCTGAATTATGATGCCCCCATGCGTATTATGGGTACCTGCGCTATCTCGTCCGACATCACCATAGCGAGTGCTGGTTTGATCAACTACGCAACATGGCCAGCCGTAGAAAGAGATGACATCCGACATGCCAACCCAGGTGATCCAAGACTTGCCTAGTTGAACATTGAAATCAGCAGGTAGGTAAAGGAGGACGAAAAGAATGGCTACATCACATGAAGAACTGCAACCTGAGTTCGAATGTTAAAAAGTTGTGATCTACAGTTCGATCTCTCTCCAACCCAACGAAGAAGGATGACAGGGTCGCTATTAGGTTTGCAGACATCCCCATTTCCGACCCTAAATGGTGCACGCGCGCATTTTGCCGGCAACACATTAAGCACCTCGAGAGAGACAAGTCAAAAAGAAGCGTTGGTAGCAAACCTCACAAACTTCCAGTCACACACATACCACAGCCCTTCACCCCAGCTAAAGTTGCTGGCGTCATCAACAACGCCAAACTATTTAAAGTGATTGGCCCCGACGGAATATTCATGGTGATGTTAAAATATATATTTAAAAACATAGTGATACAAAATTTACCATACCTTGGTCTGCTTTTTTTTAATACCGGGGGTAATTTTGAAGCAAATGGACTCAATTTTTTCTTGTTAGTTAAAATTTCCAAAAATATACAAAAAATTTCAGATCAATATCATTCACAGATCCAAAAAAATACGTTTTTTAATTTAATAATTCAAAAAATTTTAAATTTTTGTCTTAACTCTTTTATTAATAAAATAAAATTTTCTTTATGAACATATAACAATTTTATAGTTTTCTGAAAGGTAGAACGCTTTGGCGTAAAAAACTTGTCCTATTTTTTGAAAATGTTGCCACTGCGTCCTTCCGAATATGACCTATTTATTATCAAAACTTCAATTTTGGGCGACATGTTCTAAAATCCCAAAGCTGGGATCAAAAAACTAAAAGCAGTTTTGGAAACCTCAATATGTTTTATATTTACTCCAAAAGTATTTTCCCAGCCCTGAAAGAAATGTGGACCCTACGGGAAAAAAGTAAAAAATCCCATTTTTGGGATTTTAATTCCTATTTTTGGGACTTGCGGGATGCACTTTGACCTTTTCAAATTTTTTTTGCATTTTCTTATTTGAAATGACAAGTTTAACAAGCGTTGAAAATTTCATTGAGTTTTGTTCATAAATAAAGATTTTGTCATATATTACATATTTGTTAAATTTCTAAAACTATGATTTATATCAAAATTTTAATAGGGTCGCAGATAGCTACAACAATTTAGTCCATATTTATCCCTTAATATCTTTTTTTAGTTAGATATGGAAATTCTCGACCCTTTACAAAAAAATTCAACCTATTATCTCAATTACATTCAAAAATATGTTCATTTAAACCTGTATCCTTTAATTTCATATTTTTCATATTTTAGTATTAAATATGACAGAACATATTTAAATCTTATATTTACCTGATTTCTATTTGTTTGATTATCCTTATAATTGAAATGACCTATTATGCTTAAATTTTCAGAAATTTATAACTATTTTTTACCTAAATTTTTTCGACAGATCATTTCGTTATAAGGATAATCAAACAAATAGAAAATTGAGTCCATTTGGTCCAAAATTACGCCCGGTATTCAAAAAAAGGCGGACCAAGGTATGGTAAATTTTGTATCACAAAATTTTTAAATGCCTATAACTCGGATATTATAAGAGATAAGGAGTATGTCCAAGCATGTTTTTTCAAGATCTCGTCGAGCGCTTTCAGAAAATATGAAAATCTTATTTGGGTGAAAAACAAAAAAATGGTACGGGGCATCTGCAGGGTTCATCTTCAAAACTTAAACTCGAATACTTCTTGGCTACGCTCACGCCAAATTTTATCCCGATTGGATCAGCCGTTTAGAAATGCCAGATTTATTTCCAAAAAAAATCGATGCTGCCCCACTATGGTACGTAAAGTGTGATCGTGTAAAGTGCCCTTTAACAGTGAATCCAACATGAGGAAAATATGCTTGAACATTTTGAATGTTCAAATGTATATACCGTAAGAAAACTTATATTAGATTTTGGATTTTTTTCATACTGATGTATGTACATTACACTGACTGACAAAAAATGGTGCTTGAGATACCCCCTCAAAATTTTCGCTGTAATATGATGTTACCCAAAATATTTTCGGTTAAGTGTTGTCCATTCGTGAGCTGGACAGTTTTTAAGAAAATATCGTATAGGGGATATGAGCAAAAATCCGAGACAACCTCTGAAAATTTCATCAAAAATTGTCATATTTTTTCACGCTTTGTTAAAAAAGCAACAACAACTCTGTATATTAGAAAAATATGTATACGTGTGTGTAGATGTATTTGGTTTTTCAGCTGTGCATTTCGTATTGTATGTTTGGATGCTGTTGGCGTCATTGAGTTGAGTATTTTGTTTTTGTATATTTGAATGTTTTTGTTTTTCTATGTTTTACGTTATGTATGTAGATGTCTGTTGGTTTAGATGCCAAAGTACAGTTTTTTATTTCGTTTAGCGTTGTTGTTGTTCATTTTGTTTTGCTTTTGGTGTAATAATAATGTAGTCGGGAAAAAAATTATAAAACTAATATGTTCAAAATACACTAAGGTGAAGGGTATATAAGATTCGGCACAGCCGAATATAGCACTCTTGTTTTTTCTTTAAATTTTACAGTATTCCTTCAACAAAATATACAATATGCAACCATTTGCAACCAAGTCTAATGCAAAATTGAGTATACATTTTATTTTTAGTGAAAAACCTAACAATTTTATATATTTTAGAATATGAAAATTATGAGAGGACGGTTATTTATGATATCATTGGACGCAGCTTTAAAACCCCTTTCAGACGATACCCCATTTTAAATATTTAAAATTTTAAAAAGATAAATCTAAAACATTTTTTGCTTTGGCCCAGCTCACGATAGGTGGGCGTGGTCAATATATTATAAAATTAATTCTTATACTGTACTTAAAAACCAACAATTTGTAATTATCAGAGCAAGGATTTTCATCCACTAAAGAATTAAAACATGGAAAATATGCACTAAAAATGTGAAAAATATGCACCAAAAATATTTCTTTGTAAAAGTACATATTAATACTTATATATTCAGATCTTAAGTTTTTGACAGCAAATATACATGTTTTTAAGAACTGCTTTTTGTACTATAATACCACTTTAACGAAACCACGACCTGGAGAATTACATATGGGCATTTCCATCGTGACGAACGTGACGGTCGTATGTTTAAAAGAGATGAAAAATATATACATTAGAGTGCTCCAAGCTTGTATGAAGGAAAAAAATTTTATCCTACAGGCGGTCCCCCCATAGAATTGTTCTATGGGTTATAAAAATAAGTCGTGCAAAAAATTAGGTCAATAGGATTACGTTAACTGGGCCCGCAACGGCTCTGAAATTTGAAGGTGCATTTACAAGGGGACATACATGGGCACACTGCATTATATTTCTAATACATTAAGCATTGCAGTAGTCAGTAAATTTTTACTGGTAATGAAATTTAGATTTCATTACCAGTAAAATTTTACTGATTACTGAAAAAAATCATTATTCAGTAAAATTTTACTGATTACTGAAAAAAATCAGTATTCAGTAAAAAATTATTGATTACTGAAAAAAATCAGTATTCAGTAATTTTTACTGATTAATGAAAAAAAAATGCATTATTCAGTAAATTTTTACTGAATACTGAAAAAATCAGTATCAGTAAATTGAAATCTATTATGCATTTCCAGTAAAACTTTATTAACTATATGTTAGTATTTATAAAATATCTTTTGATAAAAAAAAGTTATTTTTTTTGTTTTCAAATACATAAATTTTTAGTTTCCACTGTTAGCTTTTCTTAACACCAACATTTCAAAATTTGCGTCTCTGATTTTTTTGTCTTCTTGAACGATTTACAATTCCGGCGAATGAAAATAATCGCTGTACAGGGGCGGACGAGGGCAACGGGGTATTATATTTTAGGAGTTTAGAAACAGTTTGTAGTCGTGTCTCGTTCGGCCAGGTATAATATTGTTTCTTGTAGATAATTTCCCGAGTCATTAGAAACACTCTGTACACTAACATCTATTTGAAAGAAGTAAATAGATTTCAAAATACATTAACACAAATATTTAACTGAAAAGTAATTATACAAACTTTACCATCGCTTTCTTCTCCAAAATCTAGAAATAAACTTTCATACACATCTTGTATACTTGGAGTTTCACTTAAGTCATTTTGTTCACGACTTGGTGGGCTTTCTTCACAAGTAAAATCTGGATCTTTTACTGAATCATCACTATCAAAATCTGACAAATCACACATTTCTTTTTTTACACTTGCAATTGAACACTTCAAGTAGACTTTTGAATGTGATTCAAGAATATTTTTGTAACGTTTAACGTTTGTAAGTAACTTCTAAAAAATCTAAATTAACCCTTTCACGCACAAAATTAAACCGCTGGAATTTTTATGGCTATGAGTTCATTACACGCTTTATTTCTGCGTATATTGATAATTTTTTATGAAAAATGGAATAAGTGTTTTCGAAGGATATCGCAGGATATTATCTTTTTTTGGTTGACAGTGCCATGAAATTCTTAAAAATAAATAAGTTTTCTTTGGAAATAACCATTTACTCTATCTGTGAACTCAAAATTACGCTCTACACACACAGATATCCGCATACGTGAAAGAGTTAATAAAAAATTTAAGTAACAGTTATTTTTTGTCAATTGGCCGGCCAAATTTATTACGGAAATTACTGCTTACTAATTTTTTTTTCAGTATTCAGTAAAAATTTACCGAATACTGATTTTTTTTTCAGTATTCAGTAAAAATTTACTTATTACTGATTTTTTTTCAGTAATCAGTAAAACTTCACTGAATACTGAACATTTTTTCAGTAATCAGTAAAATTCTATTTTTACTGGTACTGCAAAGTGCCCATCTATGCAAGGGGAAAATATGCAATTTTTTCAGTTTTCACAAAAGTTTTGTCATTAAACAATTTGTTTTTAATTTTATTGTCAAAGAATCGCAATGTACACAGAATTTGCGTTACAAAAAGATAAAAAACACAAAAATTGGTTGAAAAATGTAAAAGTTATTAAAAATTCCCCAGGCTATTATCGTGTCACAGAGCACTTCAATTCGAAATGTGATAAAAAATAAACATATTTTTGAAAATATTTTTTGTCCTTATAGAATAACGTAAACCTGTTCTCAGCTATGGTGGAAAAATTTTGACATTTTTAACGGTCGTTTCAAAATTCAAATTTTAGTTTTTTTGATACTTTGTTAAACAAATTTCAATATTTTTTGGAGAACTCATAGGAATTTATGGACAACAGATTAGGGAATAAAACAATAAAAAATTAGGTCAATACCTCTTATAGTTTGCCTGTACCTGCAATTTGAATTCAGCGGATTTCGACAAAAACCCATTTTTATGTAATATTTTGCAAAATTAGCCTTTTTATTATATTGTTGTGCATTTTAAATGGAACCTTTTATAAATTTATTAGTCCACATATTTCTGAATAAAAATCAAGAGTTTCGTGCAATTTGGACGCCATTAACCCATAAACTTTAAAGGTCAAATTTTGTAATATTTGCAATTTTTATGGAAACTAGTCGAAATTGTTTCTATTTTAGGTAGATTATCACAAAACTTAAGAAATTTATTTATTAACAAGCAATATTTACAATTATAGTGAAAAAAATTAATTAACTCTTAAACGGCCTTGGGGTCAAAATGACCCTAATGTTTTAAAAACATGCCAATTTGGACATATTTCAATAAAATTCGTTTGCAATTTTTTTTACTGTTTTATTCCCTAATCTGTTGTCCATAAATCCCTATGAGCTCTCAAAAATATTGAAATTTGTTTAACAAAGTAAAAACTGAAAAAATGAATATTTTCCCCTTGTAAATGCATCTTCAAATTTCAGAGCCGTTGCGGCACCAGTTAACGTAGTTCTATTGACCTAAATTGTAGTACGACTTATTTGTATAACCCGTAGAACAATTTTAGGGGGGGGAGGCACGTTTAAAATTTGAAACTTAGTTTTTTTTTTGGAGCACTCTAATATACATACATATATATTTTTTAAAAATTCTTGTATTTTTATATAGAGCTTTAATAGCTCTATGACTGGTCGGAAGAAGAGATTGAAAGATCTTAATGTACAACTACAGACCCTTCTGATGATAATACAAAAAACGGTCATAACGCCCATATAAAGCCGATATCCGAAAATCACTTTTTTCCATACATTTTTTAAAAATATCATTTGTAGAATTCTTGTGCTTTTTCTTCCACTTATCAACTAAAAAATCATAACTATCACCTAATTGATAAATTGCACAAATATCACATCTTTTTAAACAACAATATTTCGCAATTTGAAGGTTGCACTTGAGAAAATTTATGTAATGTGACGTGACGTGACGGACTTTGAAATTCTATAAAAAATAACACCGCTTAGAATTATTTTTTTTCTTTTAAATTGAGTTCTATATACTAAACTTGATTTAGATTCAAAGTTTTGAATACTTCTGAATGCCAACTAAAAAGTTATCGGGATAAATCCTGTTTCAACGTGACGAACGTGAGATTTAAAAGTCTATGAAAGAAAACCGAAATTTTGACTTTTAAGGATCTTTATCTTTTTATATTTGTATGTTTTAAGACAACTATTATTTCAACAAATGTAAAAACTAAAAACAAAATAGTAAAAACTACTAAAAGCAAATGCTACTAAAGGTGCAAAAATATGCCTGAAATATTGTTGTAACTTTTAATTCCGATTTCTCATCATAGTGGTTAAGAAAAGCTATGGGGTCTTTAATATAATAAAATTTGAATCTTTTTCTATAATAATAGAAGTTGAAATTTTATTTTTGATGACTTTTAGTTTTTGAGCCACAATGGACTTTTCGGTGGAAATGCCCATATGTAAAGAAACAACTTAAAAATATATATATTGAATTTCTGAAAGTGGAAATCTTGATAATAATTCTAATTAAATTTGGTGAATGAATGTACATTTGTATAAATTGTATACAAATGTACATTATTTCTTTTTTCGTTTGGTAATGTTTATAAGTGAATTATGAACGCGAGAGAGATGTTAAAGATAGAGCTCTTGACCGATCTTGTTGCATCTAATCTACTATTCAGGATTCCGATCGGAAGACATCGGTGTTAAAAGTTATATTTTGTTGCGTCCACTTTAAGCTTGCTATTTATCGCCATTAGAATAATATTGACCTTTTGCAGTAAATCCATATTAATTCCGGTTATTTCGGAAGTAGTTTCAAAATGTTTGAAAAAACGTCTAGCGGGATTACCATCTTTTCATTTATTTTTTCATATGATGGTAAAACATCCACTCCTTTTTCAGATAGCGCCTTTCTTAACGTTATGTAGTTATCACGACTTAATCCCAGCTGCAACATAAGCGCAATAGCTTCTTCCTCAGTGAACGTTGTATCAGATGATGGTGTGGGTATACTCTTTACAATTCTTTTCAGTCGTCTTGGTGATGCGGTTGGAAGAATATTTGCAATTTTTATGGCATCCAAAGGCTGTTTTTCTTTTCTTAACATTGCTTTAAAAGTGTCCGAAACTTCTTCGTTAGATAAGGTTTCTAGTGAAGTTGATAACCTTTTCCTCCTTGATTTTGAGCTCAACTGATTTTTTAAAATTTTCAATTTTACATATATCAGTTTTATCCACTTTATTTTTATGTGCAGTTTCAATATATTTCAATAAGAAGTTCACTTTATCTTGAAAAGGAGCTGAAGAGTGTTCAAATAAAATGGAGCACAAATCATTTTTTTAGTACGATCGCCATGGTTAGAAAATTACAAATAATTACAAACAGATATAAACCTGTCTTATATATTAATTACAGGTACTTAAATTAAATTATTTTTTAAAGGGTTGTGATATTCTACCTAATATGTCTAACGTTTCCTTATGTAATAAATTTTTCCTCAAAAGGTCACTTTAATAAGCTACCTATTAAAGTAAAAATCATTATAGTTTAAAAAATAATATCTGAACATTTTTTAATATATGTAACAAATTTATAAGTTAACCTTATGGATGAAAATAATAGAGCTAGGTAAATCCTCTAAAAGATGTTGAGTTTTCCCCAATTAATTTGTCACTTAAAAAACATAATTTTGTCTATTTTTCAAAACTGTATATAATTTTTGAAAATTAAAAAATTCGCGGAATACTTTTAAAAAAAATAAAAAATGTTTTTTATTCAGTTTACAAAGATACAAATTTTTCAAATTGCAATAAAAATTATATTTATGAATATTTTTTGATGAAATTTTACAGTTAGGTATATTTTTTTACTCAAAATCCAAAATTGAATAAAATTTTCTTTTTAGAAATCCCGGAATTCCCAACAAAGTTTTAAAAAATCCCAAAAATGGGATTTTTTGGTTTTTTGCCTATTATATCCATACCAGGGGCGGGGTTATCGAAACCCGTTACAAAATGATTAAGAACATTTTGGGTCATATAAAACAGGTCACTATAATTTGATATCGACTATGCGATTTGAGAATTTTTGCTCAAAATTGAATTTTCCATAAAAAATAGAGTTTTTTTTGGATGGATTTGGTCCCCTCGGTATCAAAAATTTTTAGGGTTTGTTTCATTTATCGTATTTTATGTAAAGTCAGCTTTCCAAAAAGTAAAAATTCTATATACATCTTCTTAGAAACTGTTTAGATAACTTAAAAAGAAAAAGATACTTTTTTCCCAAAAAATCGCCTTTTTTAATTTTTTAAATTAAAATGTTTATAACTTTGTACTCAGTCATGATTTTTACATAATTCTTTCACTGCTTGATATATAAACTTGTTAAGCGAATAAAAAATGGAGAAAATCGTGAATATTTGGACCCGTTATTATCAAAAAACTAAAGTAAGGCGGTAAAAATTTTAAAATTTTAATTTTCAAATGCGAATATCTCCTAAACTATAAGAGATAATTTTTTATAGTGCTCGATGAGGAGATTCTATATACGAATTTTTTTTAAATCGAACTCAAATGAAGAAATAGGATCGTTTTAAAAATTTAACATAGCCGAGGTGTCCTCAAAACCTAAACTCGTCAGCACCTCCTCTTTGTGCATACCAAACTTTATTGAAATCGGATTAACCGTTTAGAAGTTACCGAATTATTTCCCTCTTTTTTTCCTATACCACTGTGCAGCAGTTCGACAAAGAGTCAATGCATACGAAAAAGACAGTAATTTTCACTAATATTTAACCACCTGGATGATTGCAATTCGTATGTTTTGGGTCATTCTTCGCTAATATATCCTTTGCGATCGAGAATAAAGACAGTCGTCACTTTAGTTTCCTCTTTGTAAGTGCGAGCGGAGGCAGTCGTCTCTTTACTTTCCTCAAGTTGTACTTCCGAAAGTAGTTATTATACCAATCTTTTGGAGAAATGATTATTACTTTCCACTAATATGCCACCATCTGGTTTACTCAAATTTATATCTTTCGGGTCAATCATCACATTATTGTCCCATAGTATTCTAGAGAGTAGACTCTTGAAATTTTAGTTCCATTAATATCTGATCACCTGGCTGACTTCAATTCGTATGTTTTTGGTCTTTCATCACAAATAAACTCTTTGTAATCGAGAATGAGGACAGTCGTCACTTAAGTGTCCCCTTTGTAAGCGAGAGCGGAGGCAATCGTCTCTTTACTGTCTAGAATTAATCTAGAGATTAGACTCTTAAAAGTTGTTTTCGTTTTATTGAGCTTCCGAAAGTATTTATTTAACCCATCTTTTAGAGAAATGAATGTTACTTTCTAATATGCCACCATCTGGTTATATCTTTCAGGTCAATCGTCACATTGATGTTCCATAGTATTCTAGAGTGTAGACACTTGAAATTTTTACCTTTATTTCCATTAATATCTTACCACCTGTTGGCTCCAATTCGCTAGTTTTGGGCCATTCATCAAGAATAAATGTAAATCGTCACTATCCTAGAACACGTCCATGTCCTAGTTTTACAGCAAGAAATGTAGCGCCAATAAAGCAGCTAGTAATGTGACTGACTTTCAAGAACCCTTTTGGAGATTACCATCCTTTGACTTTTTTTGACCGTCTTTTGACTGCCTCTTTGTAGGGTGTAGAGTGACTTTCTCGTAGGACAAGCCCATGTTAAAATGTTTGGTCACCTGGTAGTCAGTTCGGGACTGTTCCGTCGAACTGCTGGGATATAACCCATTTTTTACTAATACATTCTCACGACTTAGATTTTTAACTGCAATATACCATGATAATCAATTTTATTATTCTTTTTCATTTCAGTCTTCTTGTTTAGTTTGGTCAAGGCATTGTTTTTAAGTGTTTAAGAGTGTAATTTTATAAAATTAAGTATATATTGTGTTTAAAAAAGGCCACATAAAACAATGTGGTAATACCCTAAACCACCTTAGTGGGAGGGTACATTGGGTTTGTGCTGATGTTTGTAACACACAATAATATTGGTTCTCAGAATCATTTTCTAAGTTATTTTAGCTGAGTCAGTCCGTCCATGTAAACCTTGTAATCAAAATACAGGTCGCAACTTTGAAGATATATCAACGATTATTGTCCCATTGAAATGGTTAAAATCGTCTATTATTTCTCCTAGCCCCATACAACTGACCCTCCGAATAGGTCTGGCAAACTTTGAGATAATTCAACGGTACCGGTGACGAAGCACATTGAAAATGGTCAACATCGGTTCATTATACAACTCCCATACAACTGAACGCGCCGAATAGGGCTGAGATCCAACAAAGTATAAATTCTGGTCCTTATCAAATTCTGATTCGATTTAGCTATGTCCGTCTGTCTGCCTGCCTAAAACACGCTCACGTTTAAACTAAGGAAATGAAGTCAGCCAAATTCAAGAAATATTCATCTGAGACCCAACAAAGCATATATATTCTGGATCCTTATAAAATTCTGATTCGATTTAGATATGTCCGTCTGCCTGTCTGTCTGGTTAAAACACGATCACGTTAAAACTAAGCCAAACAAATAGACCAAATTCACTGGATATATTCATTATTATCCTAAGCAGTTATGATATTGAAAATGGGCAAAATCGGTTCAATTCCATGAAAATTACCACAAATTCGTTTCTACACAAGAGCCTGATCCCTGCTGAAAATAGCCATCATCGGTCCACAATTTCATATACCTCCCATACAAAGTACATATTCCCGGAAAATGAGTTTTTTGTTAATAACTTACGTCGCAATGTCGATATCTTCACAAATTAAATTCATATGTCAATAGAATTCATTCAGAGGAAAATTTTTTGGATGGGTTCATAATTTGACATAGCTCCCATACAAAGTCCCCTCCCGAAATTCACTTAAACGCGCATATATCATTACTTAATTCAGATATCAATATAAATTTTGGCACAAGTATTGCTCCCACGTGAAGAAATATTACTGTGAAAGTTTTTTTTTCGATCGGTCCATAATTGGTCATTGCTCCCATACAAAGTCCCCTCCCTAAAATTTACTTAAACGCGCATTACTCAATTAAGATATCCATATAATTTTTTCCCATATGTCCATTTGGTCGTAGCCCCCATACAAGCTTACCTCCCCCATACAAGGTTCCCTCAGGATAATCACTTAAACGCGCATAACTCATTACTTAACTAAGATATTCATATAGAATTTGGTACAAATATTGCATATATGTAGAAATATTACTGAGAAATTTTCTCCGATTAGTCCATAACTGGACATAAACGTACATAACTAATTAAAAATATTTGCTCTTATATACATACATAAATTACACTATAAAATTGTTTTACGATCGGTCAATATTTCTTCATAGCTCTCACACTAGGTCCCCTCCAGAAAATCACTTAAATTCACTATATTCATTACCAAATAATGATATACATAATTGGACGTAGCTCCCATACAAAGTCCTTTTACGAAAATCTCTTGAAAGCACATTACTCATTAACATTACATTGAAAGATTTTTTCGTAATCGGTTTATTACATGGGTGCGGTCGGTCCCATACAAGGTTCCCTGCAGAAAATCACTTAAACACACATTACTTGTTACTAAATTAGAATCTTTTACGATAGGCCTATAATTGATCATATCTCCCATAAAAACGCTTTAATAGTATTTAACTAGTTGCATTATCAATTTGTGTAGAACAACATTATATATGTATTTTAAAAATCCTAAAATCTTTCACACACATGCATACATGCAAATTACTAAATATCGCTATGAGCTATAAAAATGTTAAGAAACAGGCGTTTGTAATGTTCAATAAATCTTAGAATTGTAATAAATTTAAATCTTGGGATTATTCTATTTAAGACATGAGAAAACTCATTTCTACAAATACCTGATAAATTAAAAATGTATTAATATAGAAGTAGCTGGTGGAGGGTATTTAAGATTTGGCCCAGACGAATATAGCACTCTAACTTGTTTAATAACCATTTAACCATCTAATTTTCAGATAACTTGACAAAACTTTCTGCAATGAGGGTACTAACATTTATGCATGTGTGGAACTAATTTCGATTTCATTTGCAAAAATGAGCATACAACAAAAAGTTTTAAAAGTACACTCGTGTCAATTTATCATAAATGTTTAAATTTATGTGTTCATAAAAGAATTTTTCTGAACCCTGCTTTCCTACTTGTTTTTATTTGATTCCAAATTCACTACTTCTAAAGTCATTAAATTTTGCAATTATTGCTATAAGAACTATAACAGGATTCCATCCCGATCGAAAGTGGAATTATGTCCGCTTTTTAAATGAAGTAAAAAGAATTTTTTGGAATAAGACCACTTTTAATTTTTAAAGTTTGATGTTTTAAATAATTGCGTTTTTTTAATTTTAATAAATATTTTTTCTAAATTAATAAAACTTTAGATCGGAATGATATTTTGGAACACATATATATTATCTTTATAAGAAATAAATACGTTTTATTTTGCTGCCTTTAGTATAAAAAGTCAACCCTTCAGGTTTATGTTGTATAAAATCTCCCTTATAACACTCGACAAAAACTTCTTAAAAAAATAAATTTTAATATATGTTAATAAAATACTAAATATACTAAACCAAATGGGCAGCCATTAACCCAGAAAACATAATTTGTATTTGACCAGTTTCATCTTTTTTCTATTTTTATAAAACATATGTACATATAACCATACAAATTACAGTTTTCACATTACACTAATATTTCTTAAACCGCCTTTTTCCTAATTGGTTAGAATAACACAAAAGAGTCTTCCCTTCAATTCCTCACAGTGCTAAACATGCATATTAGAGATATACTGATTCATTCATTACGGTGAATTATGTACCGACATGACCAACCAAACTTTCCTACTTATGTTTTAACAGGCTTTATTTTTGTTCATTATTAAAATCCCTAAAATCCATCAAAACTATCATTTATGTAGAATTATTGTCCCACCAATGTTTTCATTTGTCAAACACCAAAATCCTTTTGTATTACACATCATAATATATCATTATTACATTCACAATTTAGCAAAAAGAATAAAATCTTATTTTCAAAATATTATAAAAATCGTATTAAAAACAACAACAAAAATATCACTGCCAAATAGAAAAAGAAAACATCAACAGAGAAGTAACCTATTTTCACACTCTCCTCTCTTTTTTCTAAAATGAAAAATATGCAGTGTTGTTGTTTTGCATTCTTATTTTTTTCTATTTTTTAATTCAAGCACATGTTTGTGTGATTGTGTATTGGTAGAAACTTTAAACTCTTATTTTTCCGAAAGTACTGAACCGATTTTAATCATATATAGATTCTGCAGTGAGGCTCACCAATCTGCATTAAACAAAAAAAGAATCAAGAAAATCGGTCAAGTAATAGAGCCGAAAAATGTTCCCAATCGTTTTGGCTTTGCGTATTTATATATATGATAATAATTGTGTTAAAATCAAATTTTTTGTTGTGATTTTGTAATTATACCCTTCACCTTCGTAAAAAGGGTATATATAAGTTTGACAAAAAAAGAATCAAGAAAATCGGTCAAGTAATAGAGCCGGAAAATGTTCCCAATCGTTTTGGCTTTGCGTATTTATATATATGATAATAATTGTGTTAAAATCAAATTTTTTGTTGTGATTTTGTAATTATACCCTTCACCTTCGTAAAAAGGGTATATATAAGTTTGTCATTCCGTTTGTAATTTCTATAATATAATTTTCCGACCCCAAAAAGTATATATATATTCTGGATCCTTATAGATAGCGGAGTCGATTAAGCAATGCCTGTCTGTCTGTATATTTGTTGAAATCAGTTTTTAGAGGACACCAGATATCGGCGAGATCTGAATCTTCAATAATTCTGTTAGACATGCTATAATTAAGCTGAAAAAAATATTTTATACTAATTTAAGATACTCTTATATGTTTTTAAATGTTTTTTTTTTAAGAACGAAAAAGATTTATTTTTGCTTTTGATTAATTATATGATTATTTGTTTAGTGTAATAAAATGTTGAATGGGGAATTATTTAAAACTTTAATATATTGTATCAAAATCAAATTTTTTGTTGTGATTTTGTGATAGAATTTCTTATCATACTCAAAAAATTGCAGAGCATTATCGTTTCAGCATATAAATGTTGAATAAATAGTATGCTAGTCGTGTAAGCCGAATGTTAATAACCCAGCACCAAATACTAAACAAACCTTACCAACATAGAATATATTGCTGTAATTTCAGCCCTTTAGTTGATCTTGTTATTTCTATCATGATTTCAACAGACAGACGTACGGACATTGCTAGATTGCTATATAATCCCACTTTTGTGGGTCAACGACCAATATGTTACAAACGTATCAATATATCACATTTTTATGGTAAATATAAATCCAATGTACATACATATGTATTGATTTGCCCATTTTCGAATTTCAGTTTTATTAAAACTTACTTTTTTATTACTTGCTGCTAATCTTTAAATAAAAGAAAATTTATAGAAAAGGGCTAATATTTTAAGGATTATTTAAAAAAAATTGTTCACAAAATAAAAAAATAAAATGCCAATTGAAATTGAGTTTTTCATTTCACGTACACATAATCTCTAATCTCTTTAAATTTAAAAAAAGTGTTGTATGTTTTATAAACCTATGATAAATTGTTATAAATAAGGAGTTGATACTATATAATGTCTATAAAAGAGAGAAAATTAATTTAACTTAAAAAAACAAAATTTTTAAAAAGTTAGTAATAACTATATTGTAGGTTTTTCCTCTACTATAGTGTTACATAAATACTTTTATTTATAATTTATTTGAAATTCACCATTTGTTGAGTAAGTTGAAAAATATATTTAAAAACGGATTGGTTATAATAAATATTTTTCTTTACGGCTGAAAGTTCGTATCACTGAACACTAAGAAGTGAAACGCTGTCATTTTTTTACAACAACAACGTTACGCTCTTCTCACAGACGAGTTCTGTGTAACTCCAACACATATGTAAGAAACTTACTCTCTCTCCAAACTTCAAAACTTGAAAATATTTTTCATCACTTAACGTTATATTTTATTATTTTTTTGCACACTTTAAATATATTTAATAGCCCGAAAAGATTCAATTTTTTACAAAC
Source organism: Lucilia cuprina (assembly GCF_022045245.1). Taxonomy (NCBI): domain Eukaryota; kingdom Metazoa; phylum Arthropoda; class Insecta; order Diptera; family Calliphoridae; genus Lucilia; species Lucilia cuprina. The sequence continues at coordinate 22,640,281 of NC_060954.1, forward strand.
GAAAAAAAATATTTTTTATTCTTTTGACATTTAATTTTTGTTGTTGAAATTAAAACGAAAAAAGAACAATGTTGTAAATTTTCGTATGGTACAAGAAAAAAATATTTCAACTAACTTAATTATTATTTCAATATTGCAGATTAAAAAGCAAAGATACGTTCATATATAATGTTTATAGATAAATTATGTTGCAAAATATTTAAAGAAATCTTTTAAAATACAAATACAAATGAAATAATTTTTTTTTTAATTTTTAAATCCGATTTTTTGCAACTATGTTGGCTTGAGAATTCTACTAATACATTCTTAGAGTTAGGTACCGACTGACAGTAGACTTAGGTACTTTTTGACAGCGTTTCACTTCTTATTTATTCTTTGGTTCGTATGTAGCTCAAACTGAAATTAGATAACTTGGGTTCGAATATTATTGATGTAAGGGCATTTTTATTGAAACATTTTTAAAAAATATCGGTATTTACAGCATTGCATTTTATTGTCAAAGAATCGTAATGTACACAGAATTAGCGTTACAAAAAGATAAAAAACACAAAAATTGGTTGAAAAATGTAAAAGTTATTAAAAATTCCCCAGGCCATTATCGTGTCTCAGAGCACTTGAATTCGAAATGTGATAAAAAATAAACATATTTTTGAAAATATTCTAATAAAACAATTGTATTACTTAAAATATATCTGTAGTTACTTGAATATGAGTTTTTGTTCTTATATAATAACGTAAACCTGTTCTCAGCTATGGTCGAAAAATGTTGATATTTTTAACGGTCGTTTCAAAATTCAAATTTTAGTTTTTTTGATACTTTGTTAAACAAATTTCAATATTTTTGGGAGAACTCATAGGGATTTATGGACAACAGATTAGGGAAATTAGGTCAATACCTCTTATAGTTTGCCCGTACCTGCAATTTGAATTCAGCGGATTTCGAGAAAACCCCATTTTTATGTAATATTTTGCAAAATTAGCCTTTTTATTATATTGTTGTGTATTTTAAATGGAACCTTTTGTAAATTTATTAGTCCACATATTTCTAAATAAAAATCAAGAGTTTCATGCATTAACGCCATTAACCCATAAACTTTAAAGGTCAAAGGTAAAATTTTGTAATATTTGCAATTTTTGATGGAAACTAGTCGAAATTGTTTTTATTTTTAGGTAGATTATCATAAAACTTAAGAAATTTATTTATTAACAACCGATATTTATTTCATTTTAATTAAAAATGAAAAAAGAAAAGTTGTACATTTTCGTATTGAAAATTAAAAAAGTATTTTACATACTTTTTTCATTTTGCATTAGTGCAGAAAAAATTGCGAAAAGACGTGTTTATAATATGTTTTAAGATAAAATATATTTTCCAAAAAATAATAAACTAATATTTTCATTCACTAGCATATAAAATTCCATTATTAACACAAAAAAAAATAATAACGTCAAAAAAAATACATTTTTTTATTTGCTACCTTTTGAACAAGTATTAGAAATTGTTCCTCATTATAAAACACTTGGTATTATTTTGGATGATAAGCTAACATTTAGTTTTCATATAAATTCAGTAATTTCACGAATATCTTGGACATTGAGAAAGTTATATAATATTGGTTTTTACTTGCCTTCTTCAATAAAACGTCGTGTTGCTTATCATTGTGTTTACCTTTATTAATTTATGGTATTGAAGTTTACTCATGTACTTCAAACTCCAACATTGACAGATTAAAAAGATACTTTAATAGTGTAGTACGTTATATTTATGGACTTCGAATTAGTGATCATGTTTCTCAATATTACGTTGATTTACTTGGTTGTAGTTTCTTTCGATATGTTCAGTTGAGAAAAATGATTTTCTTTTTTAAAACTATAAAATATGGTAAACCTGACTATTTGCAGAATAAATTTAACTTTGCTATTTCAAATAGAACACATTCTTTCTTTAATATGTCCACACATGTTTCATTATTTTTGACGAGATCATTTCGAGTTAACATAGCGCGCTTATGGAATACTGTTATTCCTTACCAGAAACGTAAATTTTCACATTCATTATATGCATTTAAAAATATAAATGAGCCTATTTTTAATGATATTCCACTATGTAAATGTATATTGTACAGCCATTTCCCCTAAGTTTTTATAAAATATTTAATTGGTATAACTCATTTGTTGCAAAAAATCTTTTTATAACCTTATTGCATTTCGCTCCTATTATGTTTTACAGTCATTTTTAGACTAATAATATTATCTTTATTTTCACCAATTTATAGAATCCTAATCAGTGTGTTCAAAACTTCAAGTCTAACTATTAAAAATAAGAAAATTATAATTATAATAAAAAAAAAATTATAACTATATGTTATATTTTTCTATTAAATAATGTACCAATTATATTTTTGTATTATAAGTATATTTAATTGTAGACTAGCCAATTAGGCCCTATCGCTTACGGTCATTGTTTTTGAATAAATAAAAAAATATAAAAATTTAGATATTTTACCTCATAATGTTTAAATTAATTATATCATCAAATCATATATGGATCGAGTTAATAATATTTAGATATAATTAAATTACCTTGTTATTTTTCGAAGTTTTTTATTGATATTTTTTTGCATTTATAAGATAAGTTTGACTTAAATGAAACTTGCAAATTGATAATACTTGTATCTTCATAAAAATAATTTGTTTTTAAGGCATTATATGATGGTTTTTTCAACAGGTTTTCATTGTCTCATATTACTATTCATTTTTGTTATAGTAAAAAAAAGATTTGATATAATGAGATTCGTCACTTCTGTTTTATATTAAACGACAATCATTTTGCTAAAGAAACGGACATTGAACAAATTAAGCCATAAATAAATACTATTCCATTTTTATAAATACAACAGATTTTAAGTACTTACTTTATATATTTGCAATTTCACTCGAAAGAAAATATGGTTTTATAATTTAGTTTGAATGTAATATATTTCATTAACATGCAGTGGCTTCTAATTATTGATTTGTTACTTGATTGTGATTAAAATCGATTATATTTATGTATGCACCTTCAAAATGATAATTCAATAGTGCTAGTGTTTACTTTTTTAATTACTTGATGGGAGTAATTGAGATGTTCCTATAGAATTATTTATTATTTTCTATTGTTACATTGTAAATTAAAAAGAACCTTACCTAATTCCATTTGTAAGTTGTCTTGGTAGTACTTTTATTTTGAAAATTCCAATTTGACAGTAAGGATTATTAACAGTGGCTTTGTTTGTTTTAAGGCTGATGGTAGCAATTGGAATGATATTTTAAATTATTTTTAACGAATTTTCAGCATAGGAAAGTTGTTAACGACAAAGAATCACCAAACACGAAGAACTTCATTTAACTTATGCAAGGGTTAAGTGGAAGGTATTTGCGTTATTTTTTAAGTAAGCTATGTTGTTAACGACAACGAAGAATTTCTTGATAGACTACATTAGTAGTTTTTGGGTAAATAATTGGGTACATTAAGACATTACTTAGTTAGTGGTACTAATTGAAAAAATATTTTCAATAGTTTTTCAGTATGAGCACGATAATTTGAGTTAAGATATTTGAATAAGTGAGATAGATCATCAACCACAAAGAAAATCTCTTAACAAAACACTAATAGTTTTTAAGTAATGTATTGATAATGTTGGACGTAAGAATTTTTCCTATGGAATTAGATTTATTATTATCCATTGGATGTTAAAAATATGATGCAACATATTATGTACCTTATTTAATTTGTGTATTGACTTGGAAAGAAATTGGATTTGATAAGTTCAATTTGGCTTTAGGTTTCATTACCAGTGGCTTTTGATATAGATTTGTTTTAATACTTGAAATATATTTTCAGTATAGGTAAGATGTAAACGTCAAAGGTAAGATCACCACACATAAAGAAGATCTTTTAACGAAGAACTTCTTTGTAAACACATTAGTGTTTTTTGGAGATGGTAGTGAGTAATTGGAGGCTAGAATTTTTTTCCTTTAGAATTACTGTTATTATTTTTTGTCAGATGTAACATTATGTACAGTGTCTCACATAAGTATTCGAATTTGGTTGTACTTTGAAAAGAAACATAATTTAATAAAATTTTTGTGTGTGAAATGAATAATTAAGTTTGTTATATTGTCTAGAAAGTCCTAAGGTATAATATCACACTCTTTTATAATTTGAAAAAATTACATTTACCTCAATTGATTTAACTTTTTTAAAAATTGCCTCACAAAAGTATTCGTATTTTTTCTGTATTTCATATATAACCATATTTTACGAAACACAAAAATTATAAACGAGTGTTTTTTGATTAAAATTGTGTTAAGGGGTTACTATCAACCGAAATTGTATATTTTTGGCCAATTTGTTCCACAATTTTGGAGCATTTGTACCATCTTTTCATGTAATATTATTTTTGACCATATTTGCAATTTTGTTTCCTTTTTTCAGAAATAAAACCAAACTTTAATATGAGGATTAAATACACCCCTTGAGATATATAAATATAATAATTTTTGTTATAAGGATCTGTACTTAAAAGTTCCAAGAAGTATTTTTGGTGTCGTTCTTCAATTTCTAATTGAATTGTATGGATCTTAAGTCCCTTTTCGTGCCACTAGGGTCGATATTTTCCGACAAAGTTGGCTAGTATACATTCATGTACATATTAGCAATAATAAATTTTCAATTTTCAATTCATTATATCGGTATACAATTCCAAAACATACCTTTACAAAACGTCATCCTATACAGTAGATTTCTGTTTTTACTATTCGATACTTACACGCTTATTTTGCTCATTACAATAACACTGTAAGTCCAAAATTTTGGGTTTATTTTGATCTTAGTAATCGATATTTTTGAATTAGACCATAATAATATAGTGGCATGCAGCCTGGACGTCATTGGTATATAAAAATAATGATTCTACTATATTGAATGGTGTTTCTTCGAGACATGTTTTGGAGTTGTACACTTCCACAATACATTGAAAACTTAAAATATATAAAAGCTAATATATAAAAAAATATATACAAGAAAACTTTCCCCGAAAATGTTTAACCCTTGTATTATGAAAATGGGCTTAAGTTCTAATATATGGAATTAGACAGAATAATGATATCAATAATATATCTTGGATATTTTAAATACAGATTCTTGTAACAAAAAATACTATTTTTAGATACTCCAAGGGGTCTATTAAATCCCAATATTAAATTTTGGTATCTAATTATAATATATATCATTTCGGTTGATAGTAACCCCTTAAAACAATTTAAAGCATAAAAACCATTCGATTCTAAAATTTTTTTTGTATAATATGATCAAATATCAAATACAGGAAAAATTCGTATACTTTTGTGAGGCAATTTTATGGACTTTTTTAAAAAAAAGCTAATTTAATTTAAGTTTTTTTCAAGTTTTAAAAAGCGTGATATCAAACCTTAGGGCTGTCTAGACAATATAACTTAATTTATTTTTTTTTGCACACAAAATATATTATTAAATTTGGTTTCTTTTCATGGTTTACCTAAATTCGAATACTTACTATTGAAATTGACTTGGTAAAAATCGATATTGGAATTTTTTGTTTGACTGTAGAGATTTATTAACAATGGCTTGTGAATTTCGCTTAAGACATTAATTGGTGGTAGTAATTGGAAAAATATTTTGAATTATTTTAAAAGTATTTTCAGCATAGGTATTTTGTTAATGGCAAAGGTAAGATCAACAGACACAAAGGAAATCTTGTAACTTCTTTATGTACAGCGTTAGTGGTTTTTCCGTCAGATGAAAGGAAATATAAACATTTGGGTGATCTTACTCTTGAGCATGGGACATAAAATTGGCCACGTGAGAAACACTCGTCGGTAAAGTCTACACCGGCAACTTTTAAGGTCTGTTCTTGGGATTTATTTATTGTAACGGCGAGAGATATTTTAAGCGGAAACTGTAGTCGTTTAAATTAAAATGGATAATTGAATGTTTTGAGCGGTATAAGTGGTATAAAAACTGTATCCCCCTTATCACATCCCGTTAAAATGATTGCCCCTATAACATTTTTATGTAGAACTTTTACACGCAAAGGTGTTCCGTTGCAAAGTTTTCATCATTTTTGGGTGTTAAGATTGCACGTTCACATAACCAGTCATTTGATTTTTTGTTGATATTGCATATATCAGGGTATATCTTGGCCGTTGACTCAGACAATGTATTTACTACTACGCCAAGCTCTAAAGGTATAATCAGTTTACCTTCGACCTGAGGAAATTTTCCGTTACCAATTTTTAATAGTTAGTCAATTTGAAAGGAGGATGGATATACATCAAATCCGAAGAAATACACCTAGGCCTCTATCGGGCCTGTTGTGCGCTCCTTAACCAGTGCCTCAGGTGGGAATCGAACCCACCACCTCCGGTCTACCAGACTAGAACACTAACCTATCGGAAGCCACTTTTTAATAGTATTCAGAAAATTGTGCTGCAGAGTTATCTCCTCTCAGATGGACGCGCATATTTTGATGGAGAGTAAGCTTTAATGTATGCTGTCATAGATTCGATGACTTAATGCAAGCTTTGACTTCATCAGCTCTGGTTCCTCTTGGCACAACTGGAAGGGTTTGGCGAAAATCTCCAGCTAATAATACAGTAATTCCTCCCATAATATCGTTGTTTGACTTTATATCTTTTAATGACTTATTTAAAGCTTTAAATCCACATTTATGTTTCAATACGTTTGCCAAATTACTTTGCTTTGAGATATTACATATTGGAGTTTCTAACTGCTGTATATCGAGAGGAATTTTAAATGTTGAATGGGCTGTTTTCCCTCCGATTAATAATGTAGCTGCAATACCTGATGATGCTACTTCCAACGTAATATAACCATGACTACGCACTGTTGTTAGAAAAAGATTTATTAAATATGTTTTTCCTGTTCCACCTGGGGCGTAAAGAAATATTAGTTCACCATTACCATATTCGATGTTGCTAATGACTTGGCCGTGTACTACTTGCTGATTATTTGTTAGAGAAGAATGTGCAGTAACCACCTCTTTTTGCAATTCAGTTACATTATAGTTTGTTTCAGCTAAGTATTCTCTGTTAGCCACCACATTATTCAATCTTGATGCTTTTGGAATTCCATACTTCTCTAAATTTTGACCACCAATAGAAAGAACTGTGTCTTCAATCAAAACCAAACACCTTCTATATACTTTATCCATTGTTAAGATTGATTCGATCTCATTGTCTTTATATTCTCCGATAAATTGTCTTTGTGTTTATTCCAGAGACTTGCATTATCCCAATGTTTATTATCCTCCAGCAATCCTAAAGCCAAACAGGCAGAATGGAAAGTAGGATGCTCTACACCATTTACAGTCTTTAAGTCTACAAATGATGTAGGACCTTTAACCACATGTAAAAGTAGTCTGATGTAGAAGCACTCAGTATTGTTTGGATGAATTGTAAACACCCGTCACAATATATCGTCTTTTCTAGTATCTTCCCATCCCTCGATGCGTTCACCACGTTCGGGGGGATATCTTTCATGAATTGGGAATGCGAATATCCTCCAAACCAAACAAACCTTACCAATATAGAATATATTTCTGTAATTTCAGCCCTCTAACTGATCCCGTTCACTCTATCGTAATTTCAACAGACAAACACAGACATTCGGATGGACATGGCTGGATAATCTTAATATTTAATGCTGAGAAAAATATTTCATACTAATTTTAGATACTCTTGTTATCATTTATATCTGAAACAAATTAACATTAATTTATTAATGTTACAAACGGAATGACATGATGGTGTGGAGGGTATCAAAAAACAGAAAAGATTTGTTATTGCTTTTGATTATTTGTATGATCATTTGCTTAGCGTAATAAAAAGTTCAACAGACTGGTGGACAGATATACAGATAGGCGGACATATATTTTTTCGTGATTTGATTATTTGTATGATCATTTGGTTAGCGTAATAAAAGATTCTACGCGGATTTTAAACTACTAGAGTTCGCCCCGCGGTCGAAATTCGACCGGAATCATTAAAGGAAAGATTATATACATACATATGCTACAAAAACCGTATTTTCGTAGCTGCTATTATCAATAAGTATAACTTGCTTTGATCAACGTATTCTTTAAGAAAATGTGATACATTTAAGTTTAATCCTGAAAGAAGTATAAAATCTAAGTTTTCAAATTTATCTGAACTTTTTTAAAAGCAAAAACAACGAATATTACTTCTTTCGATTTATTATTCTCTACAAAAATGTCCAATAAAATCTATTCAAAACTTAGAATATGATATTTTCATTCCTGACAGTAAAATTAGTAAACCATGTTTGAGTTTTTCATCAATTTTTTGATTTTTGTTCATTCTCATCCAAGTTTTTTAAACGCCTCCCAGTTTCAAATTAAGACCTATGTTTAACAATCTGCCAATTCCTCCAACAATCACCCATGACCCTTTCCAGCACTATTCCTTTGTAACCTACAGAAGTAATGATTATTTTAACATGTTATTCATATTTATACCCTACACCACTATAGTTGGTCCAATACCCACCTTAAAGTATACGATCGATTCAGAATCATTTTTTGAGTCTATTAAGACATGTCCGTCCGGCTGGCTGTCCATGTAAACTTTGGTTGAAATCGGTCCATTATTTCACCTAGCCCCCATACAACCGTACCTCCCGATTTGAGATTTGTATGCCATAATAACGTCAAATATACTATTATCTCTCTAAAAATTCGCACAAATAAGTTTTATATAAGTATAAAATAACACTGCAGATTTTCGTAATGATCAGCCCTTATATGACCCTAGCCCCCATACAAACCCCCCTTCAAGAAATGTCTTAAACTTCTAAAATTGACTTGTAACCATTTGTATCGCATTGAAACTCAACAAAACAAACTGTTATTTAAAATTATACCCTTTTCATAAATTTAATGAGGGTCGGTCAATGTTTGACCTATATTCTATATAAAGACTCATTTATAAATTTTTTATCAATAAATTCCACAAATACTTTGGAATTAAGGTGAAATTCAACATAAAAGTTTCTTTATGAAATATAAAAAATTTAAAAATATACTCATGGTGTAGGGTATTATATGATCGACAATGCCCGACTATTCTTTCCTACAGGGTTCCAAATATTCATTCACTTAACATTCACGCACATGAAAAACGAAAAATTATTTTGTTTTGTTATCTTCCATTCGTGTACAAAAACAAACAAAAAAAAGTTTGCTTTATTCATTCTTGCATGATACTATTATTGATGTTTTTTTATTTTCGCACAATATTGAGATAATAAGAAAAACTTTTTTTCATGCACATGGACATTTTTGAGAAATAAAATTTTTGTAAAAATCTCACAACTGAAAGAGCATAAAGTTTTATTTTGCACTAGCATTCTAAAATGAAATGTAAAATTTGTTTATAGTTCTGTTGATAAATAAATGTAAAATGTCGAGATTGAGAGTGTTCGTGTTTTTGCATGAAAGAATGAAATAAGAATATGTGCAAAGACTGGTTAAACAACAATTTTGTGTTTTTTATGATGCGTTGGATAAGTATGAAGGGAAAACAAAAAACATTCTCTTGTTCTCTATCACAGAGCTTAAAAATATATTATGCTCTTGCCTACATACCTACATTCTTACATATATATGTATATATGAATATACGTATGTTTATTTCTGGTTTTTTGTCCGGTACTTGTCGTGCTTATTTTTCTTTTTTCTTGCCAAAATTTTGTTTGTTTACTTTATTTTATGTGAAAAGAATACACAGAAAGATACTTCCAAATAAATTAGAGTAGGGTAAACGAGAATGTTTTGTTGTTGTGCAAACAAAATATGTTGGATCCGCACCGAAATAGGGATGTATTTATTTATTTATTTTCTTTTTAATTTTTTCAATACAAATTGTTTTGACAAATTGTTATGAGTTTCTATTTTATTTTGTTATTTAAAATTTTTTATTACAATGTTTGTTCATTCCCCTCGATCATTTTTGAAGCTAGTCATATTAGTTAGCAAAAAGTTAACTTGATTTTTAGTTAACTCACAAAATGCCTACAGGGTATAAATGTTGTTTTAATTAAAAATAATAATAAACTACCTTTTTAGAGTAAACTTTTACAAATTTGTTTGTATGTACGCTAGATTATTATCATCATTATCTCTCAGACATTCTCTCAGACCTCTCAATGGATTTTAGATAAATCCAGTGAAGGTTTTAGTACCGGCAAATCATTGCACAATATCTTTGTATTATTCAGTCTTTGATATGTGTTTTGTTCAGCATAGTTGTGGAATGAGAAATTAAGAACAGTGCAATTTTGATATTGTAATTGACTAAACGTTATTTAGCAATGCCTAGAAAAAAATTTAACTTACAAAAATTTGCATCGTACGATGAAATTTCGAAAAAAAGCACTTGCTTAATAGAAACGTGCAAAAAGGAGCTATGTGGAAAATTAAAAGGAAATATAAAAAGACATTATAAACTAGTTCACAAACAAGATATTAATAATGAAAGTGATAGTGAAGATGAATGTAAAAAAAAAGAAAGATAAAACTATAAAATTAAGCACCACTATGGATAAGGAAAATTTTCTGAAATGTTGTGTGGGATTGGTAACAAAAAAAAATATTCCATTTAGGATATTTGATGACCAGGAGTGCTTTAAGCAACTAATTGCACCATACGAAGAGAAGTTTAATATCAATTTGAACTCTAGCAATATTGCTGTAATTTTAGAAAAAGCGAGTGGCTACATAAAAGCTGAGATAAGTGCTATAGTAAAAAATAAAATGATCTGCTTAAAGATAGACACCGCCAGCCGAATGGAAAGGAATGTCCTTGGTATCAACATTCAATATATAAAAAATTATAAAATATGTATTAACACAATTGGTAAGTTTACAAAATCTTATGAAAATGTTCAAAAACTTGTCAACATTCAAACGATATCAAAGTGTAACATTCAAACAGAATAGGTAACTAAAAAACGATTTGCAAAAACAATTCTGGGTGTTATCAAGTTTTTGCGACTTCAAATCGGTTGTATCTCTATTTGCATAATTTCTATGTATTAATTCTTTTCGTGAAATATTTGGCTCCATAGGTATGGTACAAATAACAAAACGTCACACTGCTGCCAATTTGAAAGAAGAAATTCTTAAATGTCTCAAAGAGTACAATATTGAAATGCACCAGTTATATTCAAATACAACCGACAACGGAGCCAATGTATTGAAGGTGTCGCGATTACTCCAAGAAATGCAACAAGAAAACGTAGATGAAGACGATATTGACGTTACAGGTCCTAGTCAAATTGAATCAAATCTCGAATCTATTTTATCCATTGTACGATGTGCAGCTCATACAATACAACTAGCAGCAAATGATGTTATAAAAACACTAACAAGTGAAATCGAAGAATGTAGAAAAATTGCTAAAAATCTTCGTACTTCAGTTAGATCGGGAAATGACGAAATAAGCTTACCATGTTTAGATGTAGTAACAAGATGGAATTCTACTTATGATATGCTAAATAAAATATTGTCTCTTAAAGAATATATTGAAAACATGGATAGTCTAAGCATTTTTGACATAAATTGGTCATTTATCCAAAACTTTGTGAAGGCATTTGCGCCTTTGGCGAAATGCACAATGAAGCTGCAAGCAGAACAATATATATTGGGAGATTTTTTTCGAGATTGGTTAACATGTGAGTTGGAATTGGAGGAGTTAGTTAATATAAACACATACGCTGCAGATCTTGTAAGTGCGATGAGGACTAGGAAAGAAAAACTTTTAAAGCATGATGCATTTGCGGGTGCCATATATCTAGATCCGAGATTCAATTTTAGAGGCTCACCTTTTCTACCTAATGATCTTAAGGAAAGGGCATTGGTATGTAAATTTTAATGTTGTATAGTTTCAAGTATACTGAAATGCAAACCGTCCTACAACCAAAGAACCATTTCAATGGACAAAAAAAAAATATATA